>NW_013671621.1:47405-48769 GCF_000517525.1 Limulus polyphemus
TGGTTTCTAGCGTTGTAAGTCCGCAGACATACCGCTGTACTACTGGGGGGCTTCATTTGGGTTCATGTAACGAAACAATTAGTTTTTAATCTTTGCTGATTTTAAAGTATTTTTGAATTCAATTTTAATCTTTTATAGGAAGTATTTAAACCAACGCCATATTGTGTGTTTCAACAGGGAATAAATTTTAAAACTTACCTTAATTGAATTTTGAGTGACAAAAAAAAAATTCTGAAATTACATGAGTAATTAATTTTTCATAAAATTTTTCAATTAAAGCTGAAAAAAAATGATTTGATATTTTAGCGTATTTGCTGAATCGAAATTTCATTTCAACACTAAAAAAGTTTATTATAGATTTTATATTGAAGATGGGCATGTAGGGAGTTAATGAAGTAGCGAGGTTCGATTCCCCGCGGTGGACACAGCAGATAGTTGAATGTAGTTTTACTATAAACCAAACAAACAAACAATTTTACAAATTTGAAATTTTGTTTCTTCAATTCTTTACACTGAATGTTGTAACAGGCAAGCCCCCCCCCCACCAGTGACACAACGGTATGTCTGCGGACTTACAACGCTAGAATCCGGATTTCGATACCCGTGGTGAGCAGAGCACAGATAGCCCATTGTGTAGCTTTGTGCTTAATAACAAACAATCTTAATCTGTAACAGGCAAAAATTAAAAATACTTTGTGTGATGGTCCCTACTAATAGTAAACGGTAAAAAAATTAAATACCTGTTTTGCGTTTAATTATTTCATTTAAATATATTTTTCTTATTAAAGCAAGATTAAAGTTATTATCGAAAACAATAAAGAGTTTTCTAACCAGAACAAAAAAAAAAGCCATCTCTGTTTATTTTAATAAAACGCTTTCAAAATGGAGATGACCAAAATTTCTGCTCTCATGACAGCCCTGAAAAATTAATACAAAAAAAAATCAGAAAATTTGAAATAATTAGAGGCCAGACAGAAGAAGTACGTTACAAGTGTACAACTGCAAATATTTTCCCCTCAACAATTGAAATGTATTTCGTTGTTTCGGTTAATTAGAAACAGAATCTTCCCGAGAAGTATTAGTCAAGATATGTTTGGCTACATCTTTGTTCTTTGGCTTTGTTTTTTTTTTGTTCTTTTGTTTCAGAAATGTGTGCAAATAAACACAATAGCTGTCTGCGCTTAACCTTCCCTAATTTTGATGTTATACATTAGAGAGAAGTCACCTGAAATAAACACAATAGCTGTCTGAGTTTAACCTTCCCTAATTTTGATGCTATAGATTAGAGAGAAGTCAACTAAAATAAACACAATAGCTGTCTGAGTTTAACCTTCCCTAATTTTGATGCTATAGATTAGAGAGAA
>NW_013671621.1:49518-53832 GCF_000517525.1 Limulus polyphemus
AAACATAAATAAATCGGACATATCTTTATTTTGGGACATGGGGAGTCGGGCAATTATAAAACTTTTATACTAAAAGCAAGATGGCGATTATAAATCAAGCTGTTATATATTGTTTCTTTAAATTCATTTGTACGTCTAGAATTTTTCCTTTTCTTTCTCTGTAACACCTTATAAATAAAACACTTTTTTTTTTATTCTGGCTTGTTTTCGCTTGCTTAAATAGTAATTTAGACGGATTTCCTTCTTTAAATTATACTTTCATGGTGGTCGCTGATTCAATGCATATCATTACCTTGACCTTATCGCAAAAATAAAATAAATCAAACTTCTCAGTTCAGTGTTACGGTTTTCATGCCAGGGTAGTCACAGTAATGAATTATTATTCATATTAAATAATTTGTTATTTATATTAAATAATCTCGTTCAGAGGAGAAACAACAGTAATCCTTGTCTCGTGGAGCATCACAAAGTGTCGTCGCCATGGAAACCACACAAAACAAATGGATTTATACACGTTAGAAGTCATCTTTTTTTTTCGTGTGAACAGCGAAGCCACACGCGTTACGTGCCGTTTTATGTATTCACACTAAGTCCGTTTTGATGAATTTGCTTTACAGTCTACCTAACATATTAAGTGGGTTTCTGTAGCACGTCTGTATCAAAGTTCTGAGTGTTTGACCAACGTATGATATTAACCTGCAAACGTAATTAGGAGAAGGAAAAAAAAAAAACACATACGTCAGGTCTTCCCCCCCCCACCCCCTCCATTTGCGATAAATTGTTTTCTGTCTTGTTTTTAAGAGTTAGTGGTTAAGAAATATGTTGGACGAGCAATTATTTATCGATTGGAATACTGCGGAGATGATTGGGGCGACTTTTCAGTTAAATGGAGGACGTTTCGGCTTTAAGCTCTTTCATCAGGAGCACACAACTGACCCCTAAAGTCGTTCATCTTCTCGCTTTCCCTACCCCAACTTTGCTCAAATATTCTACTGATTTCTGCTTGTCAAAAGTGCTTCTCGTGCACTCCCATTGTTGTTTGCATGAAATGTTTAGACATCTATAATAGTCCCTACGGACAATATGGAAATATCAGTCATTCCACCCCTTAATTTTCAGAACCATTAGTTCTAAATGGGGGGGGGGTGCTCGCTTTACACACCCACGTAGTTTTTCTGGTTCTAGGGCTTGACCATGAACTAGTCTCTTCTTTAAGTAATCCACGAAATACCGAATGTTGCTACTTACAATGGTTTATTTGCACAGCAGGTGGAGATGGGTCAGTGTTTCACAACGCTCTTAGTAGTTCAGGTACTAAGTTCTAGGAATCTTCAGCACAGAGCGTTAGGTTTGTTTGTTACGGATTTCGCGCAAAGCTACACGAGGGCTATCTGCGCTAGCCGTCCCTAATTTAGCAGTGACTAATTTAGACTAGAGGGAAAACGGCTAGTCATCGCCACCCACCGCCAACTCTTGGGCTACTTTTTTTTATCAACGGATAGTGGGATTGGTCGTAACTTTATAACGTCCACACGGCTGAAAGGGCGAGCATGTTTGGTGTGACGGGGATTCGAACCCGCGACCCTCAGATTGCGAGTCGAGCGCCCCCTAACCACCTGGCCATGCCGGGCCCCGAAACGTTAGGTAGAACTTGTGAAAATCACAGCTAAATAAATGGGGACAAATATGTTTTATAAATACGAGTAATTAAAGAAGTTATTGACTTCTCAATTAGAGTTATCAGTTATTTTTCTGCTATTCAGATACTCGGTGTTACATGTTTGACTATTGAGCAAAGCTAAGTTAGGCGTAGATACCATTAGCGAGTAATTTCTGTTGAAACGTTGTGTACTCAGGCATATAACTTGTGTCAAAGTGAACTTGGCCTGTAGCAAGCGCTACAAAAGAAACAAATTAATTCGTTGCCGTTCCGTGGACTGGACTTCGCATTATTTTCACCATGTATTTAAAAAAAAAACGCCTAACGGTTGAAAATATTTTGATATTAATCTCAATGTTAATCCCATTAAGATGGGAACAGGTTTTTTTTTTTTAAGTTTTCTGCACAATATTAAACGTTCAAAATGGGAAAATGTTACCGTTATTAAAATAGTCCATACCTCTAAGCTTTTTTTTATTAACGGTGGTCTTTGGTTAATACACATCATAACTTTTAAGAGTATGAAAAAAAAAAACCTACCTCCAATTTAATTTTAAAACTTTAGTATCGAGCTATCGGAAATATAATGTCATTCAAAGAGGAACCTAGAATTCTGTGGATAAAATGAGAAATCTTGGTCTGAGAATAATCTTGACATTTAGAAAAGAAAGAAAAAACACTTTCCGTTACAGTAGCCCCCCCCCCCCCACAGTGGCACAGCAGTACATCTGCGTAGTTACAACGCTAAAAACCGGGTTTTGATACCCGTGGTGGGCAGAGCACAGATAGCCCATTGTGTACCTTTGTGCTTAACTTCAAACAAACAAACCGTTACAGTAAATTAATTATGCTTAATGATACACAGAGGGGGAATGCGCCCCCCCTGAAAATTTTAAATCTATAGTAAAGCTGATAATTAAATTCACGACTGCTTATAAGTTAAGATATATAAGTACTTTTGCAATCGAACCCTGGATTTTAGCGTTGTAAGCCCTTGAATCTACACCTGACCCACCAGGGGGACACCATGAGAAGACGCAAAATTATTACCAATCTCTATAAAAGCATCTTATGGTGTCATAAGACGACCACGAGTCAGATGATACTACTTAGACATCTCTGCATATGAAGTGCGCACTTTATGTATTTATGTTCTCAGAATTACTTTATATAAGCGAAAATAACTTGCTACTATTTACATTTCATCGTGTTCAAAGCAAAACTTTAATGAAAATTGGGCTGCATGCCTCGCTGATTCAAAGATGGTTCTTAGAGCTCAGTAGTTAGTTTGTTAAGCTTGTCCTGCTAGTTTTTTTACAGACATTTTAACGAGATGTACAGAACATATCTTCAGATAATGCCCTACTTGTATTGTGCTGCAATAAATTACTAAACAGGTTTAATTTGAACTTTTGAAGACTCATTCATTTATATGCCTAATACCATCAGGAATGTCACCCAGCGGTGGTGGCCTAGTTATTATCGTGCCCAGAGTGTGAATCCGAGAGTTCAGGGTTCGCAGCCCGTTAGAAAAAACAAAAAAAACGCGTATGCATTAAAGGCCATGAGTGCGTTATAAAGGTAATTGTCAAATCCTACTATTTATTCTGACAAGAGTAGACCAAGAGTAGACTACTAGCTGATTTTCTCGAGAGTTCAGGGTTCGCAGCCCGTTAGCCAAAAAAACAAACAAACGCGTCTGCATTAAAGGCCATCAGTGCGTTATAAAGGTAATTGTCAAATCCTACTATTTAATCTGACAAGAGTAGACTACTAGCTGGTTTTCTCTGGTATATTAGTTCAGAATCAAGAGACGGTAATTTGCAGGTGGCCCATTTTGTAGCCTTGCGCGAAAATTCTGAAACTAAAACAAACATATGACTTTAGATAGACTAACATAATTCAATTCGTTGCTGTTGTACTTATCTTTACATCATTTCATCACGAAGGATTGTTTGAGATTAAACAATTTCCAGTTTTTTAGTTCTGTGATCATTTGTCGGTTAGTTTAAAGCACAAAGCTATACAATGGGCTATCTGTGCGCTGCTCATTGCAGGTATCGAAACCCGATTTTTAGCGTTGTAAGCAGACTGATTAAACAATTTCTAGTTTTTCAGTTCTGTGATCGTTTGTTGGTTAGTTTAAAGCACAACGCAATACAATGGGCTATCTGTACGCTGCCCATCGCAGGTATCGAAACCCGATTTTTAGCGTTGTAAGCCGACTGATTAAACAATTTCTAGTTTTTCAGTTCTGTGATCGTTTGTTGGTTAGTTTAAAGCACAAAGTTATACAATGGGCTATCTGTGCGCTGCCCATTGCAGGTATCGAAACCCGATTTTTAGCGTTGTAAGCCGACGGACCGCTGAGCCATCAGAGGAGGGAACCAGTTCTGTGTGTATTATACTGTGGAAACCAAATCACTCTCTTTGTAACTATAGGGTGGCAATAAGGGTGTAAAAAAAACACGGGCGAGCTTAGTTAGCTCTAACCCATGTTGCTGGAGTGATGAGGGAAAATAAGTCTTGTAACCATAGTCCTTTCCTTGGTCGTGTAAACTTACTTAATGTAAGCTGATGTGTTTCAACTTATTATATACAACTGTAGTCCTTGGTCGTGTAAACTTACTTAATGTAAGCTGATGTGTTTCAAC
>NW_013671621.1:54619-59448 GCF_000517525.1 Limulus polyphemus
AAGCTGATGTGTTTCAACTTATTATATACAACTGTAGTCCTTGGTCGTGTAAACTTACTTAATGTAAGCTGATGTGTTTCAACTTATTATATACAACTGTAGTCCTTGGTCGTGTAAACTTACTTAATGTAAGTTAATATATATCCAGTTACGATATAGAAATAGCGAAAAAGTTTTGTCTGCTGTACTTTTATTTATTTCATGTTCTTACATGGAAAACGACTCCTTATGATAACCCTCATTTTCCTGTTCCTAAAAGGACTCCTTATGATAACCCTCATTTTTCTGTTACTAAAATGACTCCTTATGATAACCCTCATTTTATTGTTCCTAAAAGGACTCCTTATGATAACCCTCATTTTCCTGTTCCTAAAATGACTCCTCATGATAACCCTCATTTTCCTGTTCCTAAAAGGACTCCTTATGATAACCCTCATTTTCTTGTTCCTTTGTCTGTATTTCCAAACATGGTAAGAAGCTACACTGTAAATATCAGCATACTCGTTTATTCCAACATTAAACAAACTTTGCTGACAGCTAGGGTGAATGTAACTGGTTAAACCATTCTTGATCAGGTCGTTTCTAACCGTTTTCTTTCTATAAACTTCAATATTGTATTTACTCAGCAAGAATTTTAATTCAGCGTGGTGAGAAGTAGCCAGCTTTTCTTATTAATCTGCAGGAGGTGGACGACACTTCGCTTATACGCAACGGCATCTTTTCCTTGGCCACCTACACTGTCGTGTCTAGTCATTGCATAACATACTTTGTAGTCTCCCACATTTGTCTGGATTCCCATTGGCAGACGCTAATTTCAAAATAAGATTCTGAAACAAAAACTACTTTTCATTGAACCTCACTTGCTGTTTTCCGAACAAATTCTGAAACCCAGAAGGACAAATTGAATTATAAAATTAGGCAAGCGATTGTCCTTAGTTGCCTCTAAGCACCATTTTTCATAAGAGTTGACTAACTCAAAAGGAAGACCTTCTAAACGAAAATATTTAATTAAATTCAGATTAAAGCGCTCCAATGATTAGTCCTTAGTGGAGTTTCATGCTACCTGAATCACTTAAAATGGTACGTACATCTAATCGAGATGTTTGGAACATCTCGTTCATTCATGAATACATCTCAGTAAGATGGACAGTCTCACCAACAAAAAAGGATAAGCTCTTACACTGCTAAATATAAAATTAGTCTCTTATCGACAACAATTATGGTCTTCTAGTTTTACCCTGCTAAATATAAAATTAGTCTCTTATCGACAACAATTATGGTCTTCTAGTTTTACACTGCTAAATATAAAATTAGTCTCTTATCGACAACAATTAACTAGAAGACCATAATTGTTGTCGATAAGAGACTAATTTTATATTTAGCAGTGTACAACTAGAAGACCATAATTGTTGTCGATAAGAGACTAATTTTATATTTAGCAGTGTAAAACTAGAAGACCACTTACACTGCTAAATATAAAATTAGTCTCTTATCGGCAACGAATATGGTCTTCTAGTTTAACACTGCTAAATATAAAATTAGTCTCTTATCGGCAACGAATATGGTCTTCCACACTGCTAAATATAACACTTTAACACTGCTAAATATAAAATTAGTCTCTTATCGGCAACAATTATGGTCTTCTAGTTTTACACTGCTAAATATAAAATTAGTCTCTTATCGGCAACAATTATGGTTTTCTAGTTTTACACTGCTAAATATAAAATTAGTCTCTTATCGACAACAATTGTGGTCTTCTAGTTTTACACTGCTAAATATAAAATTAGTCTCTTATCGACAACAATTATGGTCTTCTAGTTTTACACTGCTAGATATAAAGATAAGAGTCTAATTTTATTATTTTTCTCAACTATTTAGTCATACTTAGATATTTTCAAATAATGTGTACTAACCGTACCTACTTTAAAAGAAATAAATTGAAGAGCTTTGTTTCTTTGAAGTTAAGCACAAAGGTACGCAATGGGTTATCTGTGCTCTGCCCACCGCGAGTATCGAAATCCGGTTTCTAGCGTTGTAAGTCCGCAGACTTACCGCTGGGTCACTTGGGGCAAACTAGGAAGAAAGCAGCTAGTCATCACCATCCACCGTCAACTCTTGGGCTACTCTTTTACCAACGAATAGTGGGATTGACCGTCACATTATAACGCCCCCACGGCTGAAAGGGCGAGCATGTTTGGTGTGACGGGGATTCGAACCCGCGACCCGCAGATTTCGAGTCGAACGCCCTAACCACCTGGTCATGCCGGGCCAATTGATTTGGAACAGGCCGATCATACTTAACTGTATAGACACAAATTCTCCGAAGGGTTAGAACACTGGGCTGGAATGAATGAACTAACGTTTACAGTCCTTGTTGAAATAGTAGTGAAAGTAGCTAGAAATAAATGTGTTTTACTGAAAAGTCGAAGCTGGCATGACTTGGTGGTGAGGGCGCTCGACTCGCAATCTGAGAATCGTGGGTTTGCATCCCCCTCACACCGAACATGCTCGCCCTTTTAGCCGTAGTGGGCGTTATAATATGACGGTCAGTACCATTCATTATTCGATGGCAAAAGTGTAGCCCAAGAGGTGGCGGTGCGTGTTGTTGACTAAATGCCATCCCTCTACTTTATCACTGCTAAATTAGGGACGTCTAACACAGATAGATTTCGTGTAGATTTGCGCGAAATTCAAAACAAACCAAACAACTAAGAATTTGAATAGAGACCATTAATTTGAAGAATTGTACTAAAAGTCATAAAAACAGTTTTTATATCACGCATTAGATCATTTACAAACCTGTAGAAATGCAGTTCACAAACTGTAACACAAAAATTCCGTATTAAAAAAAAAAACTACATTCCATCTACTTTGTTTTTCTTTGTTTTTTACCAAGCTAATTAAACTTCATTATACACGATGAACAACATGCTTAGTGTGTGTGTGTGTCATTTCTGTTTGTGAAGATTGGTTGTGTCCAGTTGCGCTTCTTGGCTCGTGAGTGGCCAATAGACCATGGTTTTTTGTATATTCATATTTCATCAATTTCTCTTTGTAGTTCGTGTTCTAACTTACATTCATTTCAATGTACGGACTTACAACACTAAAATCCAAGGTTCGATTCCCCCGCGTTAGACATAGTCCAATATGGCTTTGCTCTAAAAACAAACAAACAAATCGTATTATTTTGAGTTTGGAAGTGTTTTTAAGACTATGTGGAAAACTTTACGAGTATTCAAGAATTTACCGAGTCAAAAGAAGAAAAGATAGGATATAATAACAATTTACCGAGTTAGTTTTGTTCTCCATTCACTGGTATGTATATAGTTTTGTTCTCCATTCACTGGTCTGTATATAGTTCTGTTCTCTCTGTACTGGTCTGTATATAGTTTTGTTCTCTATGTACTGGTCTGTATGGAGGTTTGTTCTTTACGACAGGGAAAGCAGTTAGTGAACAGTATTCACCACCAACTGAATAGTGCGATTTAACAGCCCCTATACCCCCCCCCCCCCCCACTGGTAGCACAGAGTGGAGTGAGTGTTTGAACCAGGGATTCACAGTCTGGACATGCTAAACTCTACGCAACGCTACATGCTAATAGAGTAAGTTTAATAACATCCCTACTGCCTTTGATTTTGAAAACAGAAATAGGAGATTAGCTCGACATCATCATCCTAGTTTATTTACAAAGGCTTAGAAATCCTTCGAGCCTACACAAACGGAAATGCCGGTATGGCTATGACAACAGCGATCACACGGGTACCAGTTTTTCAGGCGTGTTCGTTGTCTCAGAAAGTATCGTGGGTTGGGTAAAAGGGGCTACATATAAAAGTACAGTAATTGTGCCATAAAACAACAGAGCGACCCGATTCTTGGAAAGAAGCTTAAGAGGGAAAGATAACTAAAGTTAAGAGCAGTTTTAGATCTCTGAGACAACAGTCTTTCCAAGAATCGCTGGACTTAAAAAAAAAGATGTTGGACGCCGTAAACAATGCATTTAAAAAACTTCATTATTCAAAACACCCTGAGTAAACACTTCAAACAAGTGTTTTAGCTTCGGATTTAATTATTTTATTTTTGTTCAGTTCAAAAATAAGTGAAACATAAACGAATCAAGGCGATTGGCCAACGTGACGAATGTCAGCGACCTTAAAATACAGCACAAGAGATAATAACACAAAGCCAAAAATGTAATATCATCTCAGGATTTGATTTCCGGTTGTTCTTATGCTTTGCGTAAATTAACGTGTTATTATACCCTACCTTTTCTTCTTTTGACTTTACTGGTCTGTATAGAGCTTTGTTCTCTATGTACTGGTCTGTATAGAGCTTTGTTCTCTCTGTACTGGTCTGTATAGAGCTTTGTTCTCTATGTACTGGTCTGTTTATAGTTTTGTTCTCTATGTACTGGTCTGTGTATATTGGAGAACAAAACTATATACAGGCCAGTACAGAGAGAAAAAACTATATACAGACCAGTACAGAGAGAAAAAAACTATATACAGACCAGTACAGAGAGAACAAAACTATATACAGACCAGTACAGAGAGAACAAAACTATATACAGACCAGTACAGAGAGAACAAAACTATATACAGACCAGTAAATGGAGAACAAAACTATATACAGACCAGTACATAGAGAACAAAACTATATACAGACCAGTACAGGGAGAACAAAACTATATACAGACCAGTAAATGGAGAACAAAACTATATACAGACCAGTACATAGAGAACAAAACTATAAACAGACCAGTACAGAGAGAACAAAGCTCTATACAGACCAGTACAGAGAGAACAAAGCTCTATACAGACCAGTACATAGA
>NW_013671622.1:0-7950 GCF_000517525.1 Limulus polyphemus
AAACAATATAAATAATAGTTGCCTTAACTTAAACAATAGAAATAATACTTGCCTTAACTTAAACAATAGAAATAATACTTGCCTTAACTTAAACAATAGATATAATACTTGCCTTAACGTAAACAATAGAAATAATACTTGCCTTAACTTAAACGATAAATATAATACTTGCCTTAACTTAAACAATAGAAATAATAGTTGCCTTAACTTAAACAATAGAAATAATACTTGCCTTAACTTAAACAATAGATATAATACTTGCCTTAACTTAAACAATATAAATAATACTTGCCTTAACTTAAACAATATAAATAATAATTGCTTTAACTTAAACAATAGATATAATACTTGTCTTAACTTAAACAATATAGATAATACTTGCCTTAACTTAAACAATAGAAATAATACTTGTCTTAACTTAAACAATAGATATAATACTTGTCTTAACTTAAACAATATAGATAATACTTGCCTTAACTTAAACAATAGAAATAATAGTTGCCTTAACTTAAACAATAGAAATAATACTTGTCTTAACTTAAACAATAGATATAATACTTGCCTTAACTTAAACAATATAAATAATACTTGCCTTAACTTAAATTCTTAAAACAAAAATACTGCATAGAAAGGTTTTGTACAAGTTACGTTTTTGATAGTAGTTTCGTTGTTTTTTACAATAACATTTCCCCCATTTTTAACGTATTCTGTTGCATCAACAAACCCATTAAAAATTAAGCGAGCGAAATTAGTTTTCATATGTTTTGCGAACACGTATACTCTAGTCAATAATCATCCTGTTTAATACCTGGAAAAATGCTTTGGTCAGTATGGTGGTCAGTACCATAGCTTTAAGTCCAATTTTTGTGATAGAGTGAAATAAGAGCCAACTAATTAAATTCATGTCAAATTCAGTTCTGACTAAAATTCTGGAACTGATTTTAATGTTTCTGAAATCGTATTTCATAACTCTGCGAAGAGGTTCTGTGTTTGATTGTTGTTAAACGCAAAGTCATAAAACGAGCTCTTTGTGCTGTGCCCATCGTGGGTATGGAAACCCGATTTTTAGGAATGTAAGCTCTTAGAACAACTTTAAAACCACTTTTGGTTTCAAGTAGCCTGCAACCTAGGAATATTGAACTTAGTTATCATCAGTTTAAACTATCTTTTTATTAGCTTGTGGGGCCTTACTGACCATGAAGGTGACCTCTTCGAATTGCTGACCTGACGTTCACATGAGAAAACAGAGCAATCGTTGACCTTAGCTAGTTTCTGATTGGTGCAACTAGAAAACGTGACGCTTTGTAATATCTATGCAAACAACGCCAATCTAGGTTTGAAAAGCTCTCTCTCCGTCAATAGATGTTGCATTGATCGAGAAGCCAGAGAGAGGGGGCAGAACTAACAGAAAACTTCTATGTTATGTACAATATAATCATATACTAATCGATGTTAAAAGTCACAGGCGTAATTCCGTAATGAAGAAATATTTCAACACTTCCCATTCTCCAATATTCCACTTTTACCCACGTAAAGATAAGTGCCCTCTAAAAGGACTGAAACCTCAAAGGATCTCAAAACATTTTCTCAGCTTTGGAGTTATTGTCAGTGATTCTGTAATTGATCAGTCATGTTTCAGTTTTCTAATTACTCACATGCTTTATAAATCCTTCGAGTCTCCTGTTATTGTGAAGATAACTTAATACAGCACCTTCTGAAGTCACACAGAAGCGACAGTCACCTGAAAGAAACAAACAGTTCTGTGATATTAAATCTGAGACTATGATTTCCTTCTCTTGTGGAAGAGCATTTTAATACACCGAATAACCTTTAAAATCTTGAGAATTTCGTCTAACAAATTATTTTGTTGTAGGTGTTAGGTCCGTTAAAAGGCTTGCACATATTGTGTTCTGAGGACTTTCTTTTTTTTTAACAGTTATTATGACAATAAAGGCGATGTTGACGAGTTACCTAACCCAATTAGGAAGTGACCCCACGTCACATTATGACACACCCTTCGCTACGCATGTCACATCAAACTATTCAAAGGAGTCCCCAAAATCAGGCCAAGGGCTTCTCATGATACAATAAGAAAAATCCTTCAGAAATTGTCTCAGTGTTGCGTCTCTTCCATATAGGGGGCGTCACGGTCATAACTCGTCCCTCATCGCCTTAACAGTATAGATGATTAATGTATCAGCAACATTTCATTTCTGACAGATCAAAACACCACATTCTCCCTTCCAACAAGCTGGTATATTTAAAGGTGTTTTTTTTTTGTCTCTCTACATTAACTCATCTCTAACGTATTTAGATATTACTTACATTCGGCCATCTGCTGGTAGCTGGAATTGGTCTCTGATTGAAGAGGTATCTTTGAATATGTGTCTGTTTTATTTCTTTGTTTTCAGTTGTATTTCGCGAGGACTTATTAAACATTCCCGTCAGTTAACATGGACTTATTGAACACATCCGTTGCTAGGCAATGCTGTGTGGGGGAGAAATATTGAATCTTTATATGGAATGTGTTTTTACGCGAAACGGTGTTTAACTATCATTAACTTGTAATCAGAGCAAGTTACTTACACAGACAAAAACCAAAAATTACCCTCGTAATGAACATAGCTAGTTATAATCATTACAAATTTAACTTACAGTTTAAGTTTGAAATGTTTACTTAACATTTTGTTTTTTCCTAGAGGGCGGTCCTTTAGACTAGCACACTTTTGCTGACCACTAGAGGTCCAGTGCAACACCTCTTCACTAACGTAATTTGTTCGGTCAAAATCCGTAAATATTTTACAAATATTTTGCTACTACATGAAATGAACAAAAGGAAATATATAATTACTTAAAAATATATATATACCACTTTATTCAAAAGATTCCTTAGGGTACGAGAATATATATATATAATATAAACATTTCAGTTTTGCTCTTTAAATGCCGCAAATGAAAATTCAACTGAACGAGAAGGTCGGTAGCAAAATTGGTGCAGCAGACGCTGAACAAAAAAGTGATTACCAATGCCGCACGGCATGGCACTGGTACCCTTTCTTCGGACGCACAGCTCATGTACTACGGCTCAAAATAGTGGAAGGGGCGGCCCACAACCCCATTTTCTACATTATTTTAAAACTCGACATTGCAGGGTACCTTTGTTAGTATATGGGATTCTTTTTTTTTTTTAATTAATAATAAATTTTAATAGTTCCTTCGAAAATATTCCTGCGTCTACATTGTCATGGTAGGATAATTTCCACAAAACATGAGAGCAGCAACTGTGGTGCCAGTTTTGTGATTCCAAGGCGACGTACTTTGTTTTCATTTCTCAAACGGACTAGTAAAAGTTGAAAACCTGCTACATCGTGTAGTTTGTTTTATTAAGGACAAAGCTACACAATGAACTATCCGCGCTGTTCCCACCACGAGTATCGAAACCCGGTTTCTAACGTTGTAAGTTCGCAAACATACCACTGTGCAACTGAGGGGGAGAGGGTCAGTTTGTTTTTATCACAACGGAGTGTACACGGGCGAGCTTGACCAATTACGAGATGGTCATTGACCATGGGCTGGGCAAAACTTGTAAGCTGTGTAAAAATAACCGGTGAAAATATTGTAAATTTCGACAAGAATGAGCTTTTCAAGGTCTTTTCTTCAAATTTAATCCAGATGTTACTCTCGTTAGTGTATACGATGAGCTCGTTAAAAATAACTGACTTAGTAGAACAAAAAAAAAGGCAAAAAAAGAAAGAAGTGAAAGCAGGACATAAAACATCAAAAATAAAAAACAGGATTTCCAAGAACGAGCGTTTGTGTTTGAGTGAATTTCTGACTGAAATAGACATTACTAGCCTCAACAGCTGGGTGATTAAATAACCCAATAATAGATCGTTCGCTAATAATGGCTGTAGGGGGGAACTGTTCCCCGACAATTTGTTTTTTAATTAGGCTCAAAGATGCTTAAATTAAGCAGGTTTTAGGAATTAAACGTTACATATTCTGTTTCAGTTTTGCGAAAGATAGAAATGAAGAATTGATTTTAATTTTAAATATTATGTTTAACTCGACAGTGTGTAACCATAATCAGGTGTTTGTGTTTAAGGCCGGCACAGTAAAGAGCAAATAAGTAAACCAGGCCACGCCTATTATCCACTATTAGAACGATTCTTAGTAAAAAATGCAGAAACACATAGTTCAGTAGAAGGCCCGAAAGGAAAGCGCATGTATTAAGGTTCTTTGCTGCCTTAAGATAAGTCTCTGTTTAAGTTAATGTTTTGAACTACAGTTTCTATCGTGATATGTTAGCTGTTAAACGACTCTTGCTTACCTTCCTGGCGCTACGTACTAACATACTATGTCACGTGATACAAAGTTTTGAGTATCGTGAGTTATTGCAAAAATAAACATTTGAGTTTATTGCTTGTTTTAGGCCTAAGCTACACACTGAGCTATCTGCGCTCTGTACACCGCGGGGAATCGTACCGCGAATATTAGCATTTTAAACCTGGTTACGAAATATTAAACAAAATTCCCCTAAAATGTTGGTTCAGGGATATTAGTTGCTGTTTTGTGAATCTATGATCTATATTCTGAACACAACTCATCCACACACCTAGTTTAAAAACATAATCCAGCAAATTAGTGTAGTTAGTGTCAGCTCTGAATCAATGAGGGTTTCTACTTGGGAAATAATAACATTTGTGCGCTTCCAGATTAAACTTTGTGACACAGAGTTTTTTGACACGTGTTTAATGTACTTTTAATAAGCTCATAATAAGGAATGATATCACTTTCTAGGAACGGTGTCATTAACACTAATTAAGTGTGTTTTCAAGGCCACAGACCAATGAAAATTGCGCATGTTGCTGGATCTTGGAAGGTCAAAATGCCCCTGAAAGATAAACTGTGATGCACTTTCCGATTTAGTCGATAAACAAAGGTTGTGTAAATGAGGTCTCAGTTTGTGAGTTGTAAAGATATCGTTATTTTTATAAAACTGCCAAGTCAAGAAGACCACAGCAGCAAAATCCTTGCACGAACTGACTTTCTGAATACACCCACGTGTCAAACGAGTCTGAAAGTTTCAGATTTTTATTAGAGTACAGCGTCAGCAGTTATCGGGGTGTTTACTCAACAATGTGCGAATTATATTTAAATATAGTGTTAATAAATATAGTGTTAATAAATATAGTGTTAATCTAGTATGATTCAAAGTGTTATTTCTTTACTATCGGAAGTATATTCATGCTCAACACTTAAAATAACGAGCAAGTGGACCTGATATAGCTGTGAGGGCGTTCATATGTGACGGTAAATCCCACAAATTCGTTGCTAAAGAGTAGCCCAAGAGTTGGCGGTAGGTGATGTTGACAAGCTGCTTTCGCTGTAGTCTATCCCTTCAAAATCAAGGACAATTAGTGCAGATAGCACGAGTAGCTTTGTACGAAAATTCATCAAACGAATAAACTACTTTGCCATCTGGCGATAAAAAAAGAAAATTGCATTTTAATTGGGGGACACTCTAGAGTCTAGACATAAGGTGAAAAAGTTCAAACGACTCACAACGGATTTTTTTTTTATGAAAGTAAAGTCTAAACAAAATTCACTATACTGTAATGAGCTGTTTTTGGGTGGAAACAGGAATGTTTTCTTTTAAAGTTTACTAATATCTTATAGCTATAAATAAGACTTTTCACTCTGCCGTGTTTCTGTTTCAAATATTTCAATAAAATAATGCGCATAACCATAATTGTCCTTTTAAATATGCTTAGTGCACGTGCCCCTTGGCGCCCAACCGCTTTTTTTTTTAACCAAATCTGCTTTTTTTGTTTAAAATGGTTTTCAGATTTAATTTTTAATAGCATTACTTGCTGAACCATAATAATTTTACAAAATTTTGGAGAAAAAATAATGGTTCAAAAATGAATCATTTCAAATATTTGTTTTTTGAACAGTAGCGAACTATTCAACAGTCTTTGCCATTTGATGTTTATAAGGATGGATAAGCGGCTAGTTTGAATGTTTATACGCTAAAAATCGGGGTTCGATACCTTTGTGGGCACAGTGTAGCAAAAAACTGTAGTGTTGTTTGTTTTTTTAAAGTCATTTGCGAAAGATCCACACGTTCAAAAATTTTATTTAAAAGTCGTATGCAATCAGGTATGTCACGCCATCTATTGATCCATATATAAGCAGAATACGAATGATTTGACGCATGAATGGCCAAAAGACAAACTTAGATAATAGCATCATATATTATATCTTCTCGTCATTGAGTTATATACAGCTTATTCTCAATGTAAATCAATTTGTCTCCTGCTCACGTTGATATTTACGCCACCTGTTGTTTGCTGGATCAGAATAACTTTACAAAGTTTTTAATTATTTAACACATAATTATCTTTAGGGTCCTAGCTAACCTTCCTGTAGCCGAACCAGACATTGCACATTTTCAGCATAACTGCGAACCTTGTCTGTACCCTGGTTCGAATCGTGGTCGGTCTCTGTTTTCATCATCCACAAAACATTTTATAAATACTTGAAAGTGACACAATAAAAGTTTCAAAAGTTTCAAAAACATTTGGAGCTTCTTTCGTAATCTTGAAAGTGGCCACCAGGGGAAGTGGCCTCCTATAGGATCAATGTAAAGCACAGTTCACTTTGTTAAACACGTAGTTCACAATACTAAAATGACGGTACGTTGTGTCTCACGGTGGGCCAGCAGTAAGGTTATGGACTTCAACATTATAATCCGGGGTTCGCTTCTCCGCAATTGACAGAGCAGGAATATTACAATCGTAGCTTTTGGCTAAACAAAAAAAAAAAAAAAAAAATTAAAAAAATCAAATTACTAAACAATCAAGTACACTGTAGTAAAATGAAGCTTCACTGAAATGACAATGTAACGAAAAAACGTTGTATTATAGTAATACTGTAGTGAAATAACATTGTATTATAGTGATACTGTAGTGAAATAACGTTGTATTATAGTGACGCTGTACTGAAATAAAGTTGTATTATAGTGACACTGTACTGAAATAAAGTTGTATTATAGGGATACTGTAGTGAAATAACGTGGTGTTATAGTGATACTGTAGTGAAATAACGTTGTATTATAGTGACGCTGTACTGAAATAAAGTTGTATTATAGTGACACTGTACTGAAATAACGTTGTAATATAGTGATACTGTAGTGAAATAACGTGGTATTATAGTGATACTGTAGTGAAATAACGTGGTATTATAGTGATACTGTAGTGAAAAACGTTGTATTATAGTGACGCTGTACTGAAATAAAGTCGTATTATAGTGATACTGTAGTGAAATAACGTGGTATTATAGTGATACTGTAGTGAAATAACGTTGTATTATAGTGATACTGTACTGAAATAAAGTTGTATTATAGTGACGCTGTACTGAAATAAAGTTGTATTATAGTGATACTGTAGTGAAATAAAGTTGTAATATAGTGATACTGTAGTGAAATAACGTTGTATTATAGTGACGCTGTACTGAAATAAAGTTGTATTATAGTGATACTGTACTGAAATAAAGTTGTATTATAGTGACACTATAGTGAAATAACGTTGTATTATAGTGACACTGTACTGAAATAATGTTGTATTATAGTGACACTGTAGTGAAATAACGTTATATTATAGTGACACTGTAGTGAAATAACGTTGTAATATAGTGATACTGTATTGAAATAACTTTGTATTATAGTGATACTGTAGTGAAATAACGTTGCAATATAGTGATACTGTACTGAAATAAAGTTGTATTATAGTGACACTGTAGTGAAATAACGTTGTATTATAGTGACACTGTATTGAAATAACTTTGTATTATAGTGATACTGTAGTGAAATAACGTTGTATTATAGTGACACTGTATTGAAATAACTTTGTATTATAGTGATACTGTAGTGAAATAACATTGTATTAT
>NW_013671622.1:8578-10619 GCF_000517525.1 Limulus polyphemus
AAAGTTGTATTATAGGGATACTGTAGGGAAATAAAGTTGTATTATAGTGACACTGTAGTGAAATAAAGTTGTATTATAGTGACACTGTAGTGAAATAAAGTTGTATTATAGGGATACTGTACTGAAATAACGTTGTATTATAGTGATACTGTAGTGAAATAACGTTGTAATATAGTGATACTGTACTGAAATAAAGTTGTATTATAGTGATACTATAGTGAAATAAAGTTGTATTATAGGGATACTGTAGTGAAATAACGTTGTATTATAGGGATACTGTAGTGAAATAACGTTGTATTATAGTGATACTGTACTGAAATAAAGTTGTAATATAGTGACGCTGTACTGAAATAAAGTTGTATTATAGTAATACTGTAGTGAAATAAAGTTGTATTATAGTGATACTGTAGTGAAATAAAGTTGTATTATAGTCATACTGTAGTGAAATAAAGTTGTATTATAGGGATACTGTAGTGAAATAAAGTTGTATTATAGGGATACTGTACTGAAATAAAGTTGTATTATAGGGATACTGTACTGAAATAACATTGTATTATAGTGATACTATAGTGAAATAACTTTGTATTATAGTGCTACTGTAGTGAAATAACGTTGTATTATAGTGATACTATAGTGAAATAACGTTGTATTATAGTCATACAACGTACAAATCTAGAAGTCATTTTGTGTCTAGCAACCAAGTTTTTAAAAAATGATCTCTTCACGACACCAAAACTTTTTAACCGACCCTAACCAATAACGAATTCGAAGAAAAACCATTAAACATTGCAATTGAATTGTATTTATTACATCAATTACTTTTCGAAGAACCACAGCGCGTGCGCAATGTACGTGTAAATATTTACCCTAATCTATATTTTTAAGTACGTGATTACATAGACAGACCATTGTTCTGTCTTTCTGCTTAATAAAAACAAAAAGTCAAAGCTAATGCTTTTCATTCACAGTTTTCGAATGAATCTATTTGGATTTTTTGTTCTGCTTCACAAACTATAAATATATATATATATATATATATATAGTACGATTCAAGAAGTCGATTACAGTTGTGCCATTTAGCCAGTTTTTCAACTCGTGTTTCAACACATCCCTAGTTATGGCACACAACTAGTTTTAAATATGGGTTTTCACCACATTCACATTTTTGACTGGCTTCAAAAAATCCCTTGTTGTGATATACCAATAGTTTTCATTATAGCTCCACTTAGCGATTCAAGACTTCTGTAAATTCACCACCGTAGATAATCCACTTTAACTTTTCATTCACTAATTTTAGCCTTGGTTCTTTAACATTCTCATACACTAATGTTAGCCTTGGTCATGTTACTTTAACTTTTCATTCACTAATGTTAGCCTTGGTTCTTTAACATTCTCATACACTAATGTTAGCCTTGGTCATGTTACTTTAACATTTCTCATACACTGATGTTAGCCTTGGTTCTTTAACATTTCTCATACATTAATGTTAGCCTTGGTTCTTTAACATTTCTCATACACTGATGTTAGCCTTGGTTCTTTAACATTTCTCATACACTAATGTTAGCCTTGGTCATGTTACTTTAACATTTCTCATACACTAATGTTAGCCTTGGTCATGTTACTTTAACATTTCTCATACATTGATGTTAGCCTTGGTTCTTTAACATTTCTCATACATTAATGTTAGCCTTGGTTCTTTAACATTTCTCATACACTGATGTTAGCCTTGGTTCTTTAACATTTCTCATACATTAATGTTAGCCTTGGTTCTTTAACATTTCTCATACACTGATGTTAGCCTTGGTTCTTTAACATTTCTCATACACTAATGATCGGGGAGGCCCGAGTGTCTTCGAGACCCCCACTTCGTTGGTATTTAAGCCTGGTAGAGAGAGCCAACAGTGAATGAAGAGAGTTCCGTGTAATTTACGATTCTGTTTCGATCTATTGTTTTGCACTCGTAGAAAGCAAAGTTATCGAGGTTGTGAATCGCTGTGATTTATAACGTGTATTATAAAAGTAGTAAGTTTAAAGTGACGAG
>NW_013671622.1:10853-19404 GCF_000517525.1 Limulus polyphemus
AAACGAACTGATTGTGAAATTACTGTGTACTAAAAGTTTGTATCGAGAAAGAATAAACTGGGTTATTCAAGAAGGGACTTGTATCGCTGATGTTTCTCGGAAAGAAGTTATAATGGAAATTAACAAACAAGCAGATACGCAACATGTGGGTTTAGTTTTCTCAGGTGTGAGACAGTTTACATTTTAACAGATTCCCCACTAGGCCTATTTTCAACACATTTAATTTAGGCCTACTTGTAACAATAACAGATTTCTCTCTTAGGTCGATGTTTATCAGATTTTATTCTTTGGTTTAATTTCAACATAATCTCCACTAGGCCTACTTTGCTTTGATTGTAACATAGTCAGACTTTCATAATTTATCCAACCGTACTAAGGTTTACCTATTCACTCAGACGAATGTTACTTAACACTACAATTGCTGATAGGAGTATATTGATATCGTTTTTTTAAATACATTTTTATAACATATTTATGTGCACCAAATTGCTTACTGATCCATGTCTTTGTTGACTACACTATCCCTAAAACATACAAGTTACACCATACAATATAAATGAAACAACAACAACAAAAAATCACAGCCAATTTTGTAATCAATTTTTAAAAAAATATTTCTGGGCTTCTACAAAAATGCGTGATTTCATTCTTCTTCTTTGGTCTGATCTTTACAGTGAGTGTTGTAACGGACGCAATATGTGGACGCTACACTAATATTAAACGGTATAAAAGTCAATAATTTAAAGAGTTAGAATTTATGCGAACACGAAATTAAGAAATTTAATGGTCATTGTGGACATGCTAGGTCTATGAAAGATACCATAATTACAAAAATCATTTTTGGAACTTACTGTTTATATATACAACGTGTATTTTGGCCCTATTTTATAGCGCAAGCTTAGAAAGATTATTTAATATCCTGAGCAAAAAAGGTATTATATATATATGTGTGTGTGTGTAACCCTCAAAATAGTAAACATTTTAAGATTGATTTATTTCAAACAAAATTTTCAGATTTACGAGTAATCTTTAAACACTGAAGCGTCTCAGCATTTTTAGTTCTCAAAAGTGTGGCAGTTTGAGTTGTTTAAAACTGCTTTAATAGTTTAGTAGTAGCCAGTAGATTAACCCTTTAGCTCAGTAGTTTGAGTTGTTTAAAACTGCTTTAATAGTCTAGTAGTAGCTAGTAGCTGCTTTGATAGGTTAGTTGTAGCTCAGATAGTAGGTCACGTGCTTGACGTACGAAAGGTTTCGGGTTCGAATTCGCTCTCGGGGAGTTCCATAAAAACTTGAACCCAACTAGTGACTGTCGGTTCTGGTTTGCGAAAGGGAAAGAATGTTGTCCTTAAAAAGTATATTTAGCTCAACTGGCAAAGTACTCTCCTGGCGTGCAAAAGGTGACGGGTTCTAATTACCAGAAAAAAATTCTGTTTTCCCTACCTATGTTTGTTAACGACATCTTCGGAACCTACACGTGTGAACTCAGTTGTCAAAATTCCTTGTTAGGCGACGGTAGTGCCACCACACGGTCAGTCTCTTATCTCTAAAGGAGCCCAGAGTATTCTGTCCTGTCACATTGTAGTAAACACCTCATGCGTTTGAGTTATCACGAGAACGATAAGTAAGTTTAGGTTTCAAGACGAGACTTACAGGTGATCTGACGTATATAACATGTTGCTTCTTAAGATTTCCCGAAGGAACTTTAAATGGCTTGTTTTCTTTACGATCTAATCTTATCACGAGCTACTTTCGGCAAAAACCACATTAACTGAGAAGCATAAGAATCGTACTGGTTTAGAAAGAACACCTGCACTAAGACAGCTGCTATTTTGTAAACTCTGAATTTATATAAATTATTCAAGTCAACGTAGCTCATAGTCCTAAGACTATATAGAATTTAACATATCTTTGTCATCATTTTAACCGAATAATTTACGACAAATTATTATCCTTTTAACAGAGTGACATCCATTAAGTTATCATCATTACACATTAATATCAGTCAAGTTATCAACATTACCCAGTAACTTAGGTCAAGTTATTATCATTTTAACAGCTTAACTTAACACAGTAACTTCCGTCAAATTATCATTCTTTGAACACAATACATTACATAAATTTCTCACATAATAAGTTAAATTATCATAATTTTAACATAGTACATCATATCAAATTATCATAATTTTAACATAGTACATCATATCAAATTATCATAATTTTAACATAGTACATCATATCGAATTATCATAATTTTAACATAGTACATCATATCAAATTATCATAATTTTAACATAGTACATCATATCAAATTATCATAATTTTAACATAATACATCATATCAAATTATCATAATTTTAACATAGTACATCATATCAAATTATCATAATTTTAGAATGGAAGCTAAGATCAAAAATAAAAGGTTCAAACACTTTACAGAAAACAGCATTGTAGGTCCAAATTTGATCGTCTAATTATTTTCCCCATAGTAATTCAACAATTTCAACACGCTTTAAGATATATAATAACACATATAAGGAAGGTGAGATATTAATGTTTTTTTTATATGGTTCTTTTACTCAGCGAATAACTTTATAAACTTTGTTCAACGATGAATTGGATACGATCATTGTGTAAAAACTCTTAAGGAATGTGAATCAAACAAAATCTGCAAATACAGTGTAAAAAATCATCAAATGCAAAGAAATAGTTAATGTCGCTGTGTTTTCAAATCTAGTGGCTCAAACCACTACGTTTCCATATTTTCTAAAAACCTATTTGTTATTTGGAAACGACAATTTGAAAAATAGAATGTGTTGGATGTTAGTGAGAAACACTTTCAATATTAGGCAGAGGGAGCCACCTGCAGGAACCGCCTGAGTTCGGTTGAACTGCTTCGGAAAGTACTGACTTTTTTTTGTGTGTGTAAAGGTAAGTTGATGCTTCTTTAGCGTCAAGCCACACAATGGACTATCTATGCTGTGTTTATCGCGGTAAATCGAACCTCGGACTTTAGTGATGTAAGTCCGAAGATTTATCGCTGACACACTGGGGGTATTCATGGAGATATAAAGACAGTGACAAATTTCAACTGTGGCAGATGTTAAAGCACACAAAAAAAAGCACGAAGTTCACAATTATGGGCAAAAAAAGGCTTAATTACTCTAACTTGACATCGAATACAAGCATATGATGCTGAATCTGTAACACAAAACATACAAAACATCAAACCAGGATGTATCTGCGATGCTATTAAAGTCTCATTAACTCAGTATATACTTGGTTGTCGATTTGTATTTCTTACTTATTTTGTTGCACGAAAAGTAACAACAACAACAGCAAAAAAAAAAAGAGACCAGTCGGGATGTGTTTATGTTTCAGCTACTGTACCAAATGGAAACGTGTTTGCTGATAAGATCTTCCGCAAAAGACTTGACCCAATTTCAGAAAACTTGTAGAGTGAAAATTAAAAGTAAGCAACAAAAAATGTTGTTGTTTTGTTACATATGAAATGTTCGAAAAATTAGCGTCGTATTGATTGTGTAATTCCATGCTCGATAATTTTTTAATTATCATAGTTTGTTTGTTATGGATTTCGCGCTAGCCGTCCCTAATTTAGCAGCGTAAGACTAGAGGGAAAGCAGCTAGTCATCATCACAAAGCTACACGAGGGCTATCTGCGCTAGCCGTCCCTAATTTAGCAGCGTAAGACTAGAGGGAAAAGCAGCCAGTCATCATCAGCCACCGTCAACTCTTGGGCTACTCTTTTACCAACGAATATTGGGATTGACCGTCAGATTATAACGCCCCCACGGCTAAAAGGGCGAGCATGTTTGGTGTGATGGATATTCAAACCCGCGCCCTAACCACCTGGCCATGCCGGGCCAATGATCATAAACCTAATTTATTGATGATGAGGTTTCAGGTTTGAACTCTTTCCAATCTTCTCGGAAAGCTTGGCGTAACATCTGTATCGCGGTTTTCAGAAGATTTATTGTTCAATGACAGTTGCTGTGTTGCGCCACCTTTTGGTTTCCACCTTTTATAAAAATTTAAAAAATTGTTGCCTGCTCAAAGTTGATGTCTATATCCAGTTTGTTGAAAGGTCATTTGTTACAATGAATCTTATTTAAACCTTTGGTGCATTCAGATCTTCGGCATCTGAAATGAAAAAAAGGGTAAAAGCGACATCTTTCGCCTACTTGTCGCGACCTAAAACGACACTTCCTCTGAGCTGCGGAATTAGCGAAGTAAAAGGGGGGGGGGGGAAAGCGATAGAAACACTAGATTTACGTAGGAACGAATTAGCATCAACAAAGTAGACTGTTGATTCGTGATCTTTGACATATTAAACGCATTCATTACAGTAACCAAGGTAATCAAAAATAAGATGACAAACCATTTGCAATGAGAAACCGGTGAAAAGGAGATTAGTCTCTTTGACGTTGACGTAAGAGCCCTAGAACGAGATTAACTTTTTTAACGGATTAACTGTTCTGTTTCTTGTCACGGTACAAATCTTTCTTCGCGTATTAGATACAAATAAACAGAAATGTATTCTTGATTGTAAATTAAACGTTTGGACACGAGTTGAGAAAAAAAAACACAAAGGGAGTACACATTCCATTTCAACCAACCAGCGTGTTTCTCGTATATTTAAAACCAATCATTTATGATCAATACTTTTCAACTTCACTTCCTAGTGTCGACAAAAAGTATTAAATTGAATAAACAAGCTCAGGCAAAACTTTGATGTTACTTTGAAAACAATCTGTACATTATAAGAACCAACGGGAATATGGTTGTTGTTGCTATTTTGGAAACAATCTGTACATTATAAGAACCAAAGGGAATATGGTTGTTTCATCATTTTATTATTTGTGAGATTTATTTTGTATTGTCTAAATGAAATGCATCTACGTTTTGTTGATATAGTGTTTCACCGTGTATTAAATATATTGATTAATTTTGTAGCTCATAAGATTTATTTTGGATTGTCTAAATGAAATGATTTCACGTTTTGTTAATATAGTGTTTCACCGTGTATTAAATATATTGATTAATTTTGTAGCTCATAAGATTTATTTTGGATTGTCTAAATGAAATGATTTCACGTTTTGTTGATATAGTGTTTCACCCTTCATTAAATGTGTTGATTTATTTTGATCTATTTTTTTTTAAGACACATTTGACTTGTTGCATAATATTTATATCATGACTTGCTCCTCGCGTCTACGTCTGCGAATTTACAGTTTAAGTTTTGGGACAATGTTACACACCCAGAACTTGGCCAAATATGTTTTGTTAGGACTGAAGTAATATTGACACAGTAACTAAACAAGAAAAAGAAAAAAAAACTATGACAGAAGGAAGAGTGAGTTGAAAATTTTATCTAAGATTTGAAATTAACACGGCGTTGCTTCACGTTTCACTCGAAAGTGACGTAATAGGTTTCTCAACGTTGATAGACAACATACGTCATTTATCTACGCACTAGATAGAACGTAGGCTGGAACATATCGTAATGTTTTCATCAGAAATGTTTTCGTCTTTAGAGAAAATATAGTTTTTGTCACCTTTCTTAGTATAAAGTATCAGATTTGTCCCAATTATTCCCACTATTGCAAACTTAAAATGTTCAATTGCTTACTAGAGTTACGGGAATACAGATTTCCTAAACTACTATGGTGAATACACAGAATTAAATTATTATTTTTTTCGTTGTATAGAGCAATTATTATATCTTATTTAACAGGCTGGTAATTCTCTTAAGTAAATGACCCGTTAAGCCTCATGACTTTCACTGAATCAGTTAATAGCTTTGATTTAGCTGTTTGTTTATCTCTATGACTTAACAACTTGTTAGCACTTCTGATTTAGTTGTTTGTTCATCTTTCTGTCTTAGCACCTTGCTATTAGGTCTGATGCCCCCCCCCTAGTGGCTTAGCGTCAAGTCTGGAGTTTTATAACGCTAAAAACAGGGTTTCGATACCTAAATCGATCTGATTTAGCTGTTTCTTTATCTCTATGGCTTAGAAACTTGTTACTTCATCTGATTTAACTGTCTCTTTATCTGTATGACTTAGCAACTTCTAACACTTCTGATTTAGCTGTCTGTTTATCTCTCTGTCTTAGCTACTTGTTAATGCATCTGATTTAATAATATGTTTTTCTATCTAAGTTTATTTGTTTATTTCCCTTGCTTAGCAGTCTGGTAATGTTTTTGGTTTAGAAACCAGCTAATATTAGGACTTGAGTCGTAGCTGTGTAGAGAGCTTTGATACAAAAAATAATAATAAATGAGAGGGAGAGCCCTTGTCTTATTTCAAGTCAATGAACGGTCTAACAAGAACCTGAAAAATAACATAAAGAGCTGTGTCTCTCTTTTAGGTTTCAAGACCTTGAACTTGAATCAGTAGGAGATAGAATTACCAAAATACTCGAACACAGATGTTTCAGAAAACGTCTTTCCTGTCTGAGACTCTCATTAACGTCAGCATTAATCAGGCAAAAGGGTAAAGAAGACAGCCTGAGAAAAGTGTCAACAGAGGTCACTACATACAGCTGTGGATTGGCTTATTAATGACCTAATGTCAAAACACAAAGGTACTCCGATATTTTTAAAGATATATTTGAAGCTTTTTATGCATATTTTTGATTGTTTTTCAAAACAGTCCACGTTATTTAAACAGAACGACATATATACGACTTTAAATGTACTTTCGTTTTATGTTTCATAGAAAATGTTTTATTTTTTAATGGAAATATATAAGACAAACAAACGGTTCTATTGTTTATTCTTTCATAAAATAAACAGAATACTCTTTTCTTTTATACGGAAAAAGAAAACAGAGTTCTTGGAAAAACTGTAGCCTGCCATTACACTGAAGGAACAGATGCATGGTTGATTAATTATTTATTCTGTACGTAAAAAGACAAAACCATTCTCATTTGTTTCCTTCCAAACACGTGGAAGTTAGTCATGTTCAAAAGCAGATGTGAAAATTGGACTTTATCCAATGTGAAATAATATTCACTTATTCATTGCCATAATATAAAAAGTTGGGGAAGTTTAAGTGTAATAAACCAGGATCAATGTTCAATATGTCATATATGACGTTAAACTGAACTCCAAAGGTGTTTAACACTGTGATCCTTTAGTTGGAAATACATGACGCTTATGAAACTCAGCTCATTCGAGGAGAGATGAAATAAAAAGTAGATTATAAACAGACGTGGACCACAAACAGAAGTGCTTAAGCTTTCTTTTGTTTCAGATATTCACACAAGCTACACAAGGGTTATCTGCGCTAGCCGTCCCTAATTTTGAACTGATAGACTAGAAGAAAGGCAGCTAGTCAACAGCACAAGCCGCCAACTCTTAGGCTAATGTAATCTAATAAAGAGATTTGACTACCACTTTTATAATACACCCAAAGCGGAGAGCGTGATTTATAATTATTATTATTTTTCGTTGAGGCAACGGGACGTGAACTTGGAATTCTCGGATTCACAGTCCGAATAGCTAACAACGTAGAACCACAAGACATCAGTCTTGCACACATATACAAGAAAAACAATAATAAAGAGGTTTTGAAACACAAGAAACTATTAATCTTAAGATATATTAAATAAAGTCATTTAGCATTTTATAAATGTTTCGTGATTTTCTTTAGGGGAAGCTCCATCTTCCTTGATCTGGTGAAGCCAGTAAATCAGAAGAATAGTTAGAATGGCAATAGCTATAACTGGACTTTAACAAAACCAAAAAAACATATAATTGAAATATAGTTTATGTGTAGCTACACAAATATCCAACAATGATGAACACAAATATTGACAGAGCTGCACAAACATCTAACAATGTTGAACATAAACACTGATAAAACTACACAAACATCTAACAGTGTTGAACATGAAGACTGATAAAGCTACGCAAACATCTAACAATGTTGAACATGAAAATTCATAAAGTTATACAAACATTTAACAATGTTGAACATGAAAACTGATAAAGCTACACAAACATTTAACAATGTTTAACATGAAAACTGATAAAGCTACATAAACATTTAATAATGTTGAAGATGAAAACTGATAAAACTACCCAAATATCTAACAATATTGAACGTGAAGATTCTCTACGTACATGTTGTTTCCGACTAGATTTTTAGACCATAAACAAACACATATATATATTTGAAAACAAAAAGAGAGCTAGATTCATTTCTTAATAGAGCGAAAAATAGTTATCAAGTGTTGATTGGTGTAGCTCCAGGTTGTGAAGTTTGTACTGTTTCTAGAATACAACAATTGTTACCAAGTGTTGATTGGTGTAGCTCCATGTTGTCAAGTTTACACTGTTTCTAGAATACAACAATAGTTACCAAGTGTTGATTGGTGTAGCTCCAGGTTGTCAAGTTTACACTGTTTCTAGAATACAACAATAGTTACCAAGTGTTGATTGGTGTAGCTCCATGTTGTCAAGTTTACACTGTTTCTAGAATACAACAATAGTTACCAAGAGTTGTTTGGTGTAGCTCCACGTTGTCAT
>NW_013671622.1:19414-21797 GCF_000517525.1 Limulus polyphemus
CCAACAAGACCTAACTACAAACGGGGTTTAGTACCTGGTACCGCGTAGTACCGTCCCTAACTTTTGTAAACTAGATAAGACTAAGAAGAAAGGCAGCTAGTCAACAGCACAAGCCGCCAACTCTTGGGCTAATGTAATCTAATAAAGAGATTTGACTACCACTTTTATAATACACCCAAAGCGGAGAGCGTGATTTATAATTATTATTATTTTTCGTTGAGGCAACGGGACGTGAACTTGGAATTCTCGGATTCACAGTCCGGATAGCTAACAACGTAGAACCAAAACTGATAAAGCTACACAAACATTTAACAATGTCGAACATGAAGGTTCATAAAGTTATACAAACATTTGACAATGTTGAACATGAAAACTAATAAAGCTACACAAACATTTAACAATGTTTATCATGAAAACTGATAAAGCTACATAAACATTTAATAATGTTGAAGATGAAAACTGATAAAACTACACAAATATCTAACAATATTGAACGTGAAGATTCTCTACGTACATGTTGTTTCCGACTAGATTTTTAGATCATAAACAAACACATATATATATTTGAAAACAAAAAGAGAGCAAGATTCATTTCTTAATAGAGCGAAAAATAGTTACCAAGGGTTGATTGGTGTAGCTCCAGGTTGTCAATTTTGCTTTGTTTCTAGAATACAACAATAGTTACCAAGGGTTGATTGGTGTAGCTCCAGGTTGTCAAGTTTACACTGTTTCTAGAATACAACAATAGTTACCAAGGGTTGATTGGTGTAGCTCCAGGTTGTCAAGTTTACACTGTTTCTAGAATACAACAATAGTTACCAAGTGTTGATTGGTGTAGCTCCAGGTTGTCAAGTTTACACTGTTTCTAGAATACAACAATAGTTACCAAGTGTTGATTGGTGTAGCTCCAGGTTGTGAAGTCTGCTTTGTTTCTAGAATACAACAATAGTTACCAAGTGTTGATTGGTGTAGCTCCAGGTTGTCAAGTTTACACTGTTTCTAGAATACAACAATAGTTACCAAGTGTTGATTGGTGTAGCTCCAGGTTGTCAAGTTTGTACTGTTTCTAGAATACAACAATAGTTACCATATGTTGATTGGTGTAGCTCCAGTTGGTTAGAGTTGTATTATTTCTATAAGTCATGATATTGGCTTCTTTTTTAAACAGACATTTTAATCCATATAATTTTGAAATACCTAGAAAGAAATGATGCTGTTTGATACTGTCAACATTTCAGAAAATTTCTTTGAACATACCTTATATTCACAAGAAAACGCAATTTTTAATAATAAAAAAGCAGTTTACTCATTGTTCCAATAACAGTAATATCAGTACGCAGGTTGTGATTGAGCAAGCTCTTTGTTTTTCAAAAGCTAGGCTAATCATTGGCTATTGCTAAAATCTTGAACTGACTGGAATGAACAATAGTATCACATTCTCATAGAGCATGTAAAAGTATATTTCATTTAATAAGGGATCTCAGGTTAGCATGTCCTTTCATTCGCATTCACAATATTCTTTTGTTGCCTTGACAAAAGCTAACAAACAAACTAGACTTAAAGTTAATACATTTACTCTCAATACACGAAAAACTTTTGAGTTCTTTACTCCCAATCCAAGAAAAAATTGCTTATCTACATTTTAGTCCTTTACTCCCAATTCAACATAAACTTGCTTATCTAGAGTTGGGTCCTTTGCTCCCAATCCAAGAAAAACCTGTTTATCCGGAGTTCGTTCCTTTACTCCCAATCCAAGAAAAACTTGATTATCTAGAGTTGAGTACATTATTCCCAATCCAACAAAAACTTTCTTATATAGAGTTGAGTCTATTATTCCCAATCCAAGAAAAATTTGATCATCTAGAATTGGCTCCTTTACTCCCAATCCAAGAAAAACTTGTTTATCTAGAGTTGAGTCCCTTACTTCCAATCCAAAAGAAACTTGCTTTTCCAGAGTTGGGACCTTTACCCCCAAGGCAAGAGAAACTATTTTATCTAGAGTTTGGTTCTCTGTTCCATATCCAAGAAAAGAACTTTCTTTTTCCAGAGTTGGGTCCTTTACTTCCAATACAAGAGAAACTATCTTATCTAGAGTTTGGTCCTTTACTTTCTATCCAAGAAAAAGCTTTTTTATTTAGAGTTCGATTCTTTACTGATAAAACCATAACAATTGTTTATCTACAGTTTGGTCATTTATTTCAATTACAAGAATAACTTGCTTATCTAGAGTTGGGTTCTTTACTTCCAATCGAGAACAAACTTGTGAATTTAGAGTTGGGTCCTTTACTCACAGTCCCGGCATGGCCAGTTGGTTAGGGCGCTCGACTCGCAATCTGAGGGTCGCGGGTTCGAATCCATGTCCCACCAAACATGCTCGCCCTGT
>NW_013671622.1:21874-31260 GCF_000517525.1 Limulus polyphemus
ATTTAGGGACGGCTAGCGCAGATATCCCTCGTGTAGCTTTGCACGAAATTCAAAACAAACAAACCAAACCTTTATTCATAACCTAAAAAAACTCAATTATCTAGAGTTGAGTCCTTTACTCCCAATCCAAGAAAACTCGCTTATCTAGAGTTGGGTTCTTTACTCCCAATCCAAGAAAAACTCGCTTATCTAGAGTTGGATCCTTTACTCCCTATTTAAGAAAAACTTTTTTATTTAAGAGTTCGGTCCTTTACTGAAAAACCATAAAAAGTTGTTTATCTAAAGTTTGGTCATTTACTTCCATTACGAAAAAATATTGCTTATCTAGATTTGGGTTCGTTATTCCCAATCCAAGAAAAACTTACTTATATGACATTGGTTCCTTTATTCCCAATCCAAGAAAAACTTGCTTTTCTAGAGTTAGGTCCTTAACACCCTATCCAACATAAGGCTGCTTATCTAGGGTTCAATCATTTGCTCACATTTAAGAAAAGCATGCTTATCTGGAGTTGAGTCTTTTACTCCAAAGCCAAGAAAAGCTTGTTTATGTGGTGTTAAGTCCTTTACTCACAGTCCAAGAATTGGGTCTTTTACTCCCAAAACAAGAAAAATTTCCTTATCTAGTGTTGGGTCCTTTATTCACAATCTAAAAATAACTTACTTATCTGGAGTTCAGTCTATTACTTCCAATCCAAGAAAAACCTGCCTATCTAGAGTTAAGTTCTTTACTCCCAATCGAAGAAACACTTCCTTATCTAGAGTTGGATCCTAAACTCCCAATCCAACATAAACTTCCTTATCTAGATTTCGGTCCTTTATTCCCAATCCAAGACAAATATTTTTTTGTAGAGTTGGGTCCTTTAGTCCAAATACAAGAGAAACTATCTTATCTAGAGTTGGGCTCTTTATTTACTATAAAAAATTATTATCTAGAGTTTGGTAATTTACTTCGATTACAAGAAAAACTTGCTTATCTAGGGTTGGATCCTTCATTCCCCATCCAAGATAAACTTGCTTTTCTAGAGTTAAGTCCTTTACTCCCAATACAAGAGAAAATATATTTTCTAGAGTTTGGTTCTTTTCTCCCTATCCAAGAAAAAACATTCTTATTTAGAGATCGGTCATTTACTCAAACACCATAAAAGTTGTTTATATAGAGTTTGGTCATTTACTCCCTTTACAAAAAAATAAAAAAAGTTGCTTAAGTAGATTTGGGTCCTTTTCTCACAATCCAAGAAAAATTTGTCTTTTACTACTAATCCCAGAAAAACTTGATTATCTACAGTTGAGTCCTTTACTCCCAATACAAGAGAAACTATATTATCTAGAGTTTGGTTTTTTACTCCCAATCCAAGAAAAACATGTTTATCTAGTTTTGGGTCCTTTATTCACAACCGAAAAATAAGTTTCTCATCTAGAGTTGGGTCGTTTGCTTCCAATCAAAGAAATATTTGCTTATCTAGAGTTGGGTGGTTTGCTCCCAATCCAATAAAAACTTCCTTATCTGGAGTTGGGTCCTTTACTCCCAATCCAAGAACAACTTGCTGATCTGGTGTTGAGTCCTTTATTTACAATCTAAAAAGAACTTGCTTATCAAGAATTAGGTCCTTTATTCCGAAATACAAAAAAACTTCCTTATCTAGAGTTGGGTCCTTTATTCACAATCCAAGAAAGACTTGCTTATCTAGAGTTCGGTACTTTACTCCCAGTATAAGGAAAACTTGCTTATCTAGAGGTGAATGCTTTACTCCAAGTCCAGGACAAACTTTCTTTTCTAGAGTTGGGTCTTTTACTCCCAATAAAAGAGAAACTATCTTATCTAGAGTTTGGATATTTACTTTATTATTTAGAGTTCGGTCCTTTACTGAAAAACCATAAAAAAGCTGTTTATCAAGAGTTTGGTCCTTTACTTCCACTACAAGAGAAACTTGCTTATCTTGACTTGAGTCCTTTATTTCCAATCCCAGAAAAACTTTCTTATCTATAGTTGGGTCATTTACCCACAATACAAGAAAAACTTGCTTATCTATAGTTGGATCCGTTATTCTTAATCCAAGAAAGATTTGCTTATCTAAATTTGGGTCCTTTACTCCCAATCCAAGAAAAACTTGCTTATCTAGGTGCTGACCTATTCTAATTCTATATTCAACTTCAGTAAAAACCGTGGTTAACCTTTCCTTTGCTTCTCTCCAATGAAAACAAGCAAAAAACTTTGCAGCTGACCTTTCCTTCTTCTTAATTTCTCTCCACTTAAAACCGAAGAAAGCAACCTAATAATAATAATAATAATAATATCTATATTGTATAGAAAATATTAAAGAATGAAATGCTGTAATACGAACTGTTTTTATACAAAACTAAAAAAAAATCTTATTGCAATGATTTATTTTCAGAAATGTAAAAGTAATAGCATATGCTTGCTCTCTACCGGTGTTTGGCAAAAGTATAAATATATCTCCATTAGAAAGAAACAAGATGGTTTCTTTGTTTGTTTGTTTTGAATTTCGTACAAAGCTACATGAGGGCTGTCTGCGCTAGCCGTCCCTAATTTAGCAGTATAAGACTACAGGGAAGGCAGCTAGTCATCACCACCCACTTCTAGCTCTTGGGCTACTCTGTTACCAACGAATAGTGGGATTGACCGTCACATTATAACGCCCCCACGGCCGAAAGGGCGAGCATGTTTGGTGGGACTGGGATTCGAACCCGCAACCTGCAGATTGTGAGTGGAGCTCCCTAACCACCTGGCAATGCCGGGCCCGAAACAAGAGGGAATTCTCAATAGTCGCGGCACTTGAAACGCTTTTAGGTAGTATTACAGTAAATTAATCGATGAGACCTTACTTTACTTTTTATTAGCTATATTTTTGTGCGCCAGCAATATCAAGCGTAGGACGCGCTTACACACGATTCGATTTTATTATTCTACAACATCTCCACCAGCCTACTCACAAATTGATATTATTTTAGGCAGGATTAGAGTAAATTAAGCTGTGAGTCCTTGGGCGTGGTCAAATACATTAATCGAAAGGGTTTGACATACTATGTCCAAAACTGTGACTGAATCTCAAACCGGTCAAGAGATGACGGAGCTATGAGCTAAAAGTTTGTTCTTAAAAAAAACAAACTTGGAGGCGTTCTATTAGCCGATATGCCGCGGCTAAAAATCACTGTTTTCAAGGTTAAATAGACTTAATTGTGGAATTCTAGATAAATCGTAATTTCTCTAAAAAAAAAGAAAAACATCTCCCGTTGATCCGTTTACTCCCAGTACTAGAAAAACTTTTATATAAACATTTTGTGGTAATTGTAACGCCCTACCATTTCTTATTGTGGTTACATTATTGTTATATTGTTTCAAATATGAAACTTTAATATTTACTCGTGATTGTGTGTGCTCGTCTAGATGGAAGATCGACCATGACTCTTTTTAAAAAATAATTACACACACACACACACTTACAATCTAAATAATTCTAAAAGGAGGTCATTAACTCATTTATATGGAGATTAGCTAGATTATTTCGTCTACAATACACCCACGCCCCACCCTACACGTGAGAACGTTTTCTAGTAATATACTCTTTCTTATTTCTTATCTGGAAGAGATGTAGTGTTTATTGATGTGTGTTTTTTTTTCCAACATGGCAGCTGAAATACGAATCTGTACATGATTTATTTTTATTCCTTGTGGAATTTGTGAAAATATTAAAAGTAGAAGCGTTTCATATAAAGAGTACTTGATGATTATCCTAGTTGCAAAAGAATTAGCAATGAAATTACGTACTTACCCAACTTCTGCATGTTTCAAGTCGTTGTCTTCATCCACCATTCGTGACATCATCTATGATCTCAGTCCCTGAAGGTCAGCGATACTTGAAAAAAATATTTACAGTTGGTTAGTAACTAAAATAATAAATAATGCAATTCAAGGGAAAAATTATTGCTCGGAAAAGGCAACAATCTGGGGCTCTTTTACCCCTTATTTTGTTGTTATTGTTCTAACTGTGGGATTGTTATAGACATGACTGAAAATTACGTTGATGTCTTCAACTTAGCACACGTAATCCGTAAAACGTAAGGATGAGTCTCGTTAGAATAACATTTGCCAGTTTATATTAATCACACTAATGTCTCCTTAACCGTATACTAGAAATCTTATACGGGATTTGTCTTTTTCCATTCTTGATTGAAGAACAGCTTATATATCTACAGTTGGCCCCTTTACTCCCAATCCAAGAAAAACTTCTTTATTTAAAATTGTTTCCTTTACTCCCAATCCAGGAATGTCTTGTTTATCTAGAGTTGGGTCCTATACTTCAAATCTAAAAAGATTGTTTGTTTGTTTTTGAATTTCGCGCAAAGCTACACGAGGGCTATCTGCGCTAGCCGTCCCTAATTTAGCAGTGTAAGACTAAAGGGAAGGCAGCTAGTCATCACCACCCACCGCCAACTCTTGGGCTACTCTATTACCAACGCATAGTGGGATTGACCGTCACATTATAACGCCCCCACGACTGAAAGGGCGAGCATGTTTGGTGGGACGGGGATTCGAACCCACGACCCTCAGATTGCGAGTCGAGCGCCTTATCCACCTGGCCATGCCGGGCCGAATCTAAAAAGAACTTGCTTATCTAGAGTTAAGTCGTTTACTCTCATTCTACGAACAACTTGCTTATCTAGAGTTGGGTCATTTATTCCCAATACAAGGAAAACTTGCTTATCTATAGTTGGGTCCTATAATCCCAATCCAAGAAAAAATTGATGCATCTGCTCATATTTTTTTTATTTGATCAATAATTTTCTTAATTTAAAGATAAAATGACAGGAATTATTGTATTACACCACTTATATATTACTTGTGAGTACTGTGATAATAGGTTCTTTGTTTCTTTTATCGTCATTGTACTGTCTACTGTAAGAAAAGTAATCTCCACCTTTAAACTAACTGCCCGCTTGATAATTGTGAATTGACATTTTGACCTCGTCCAACTTTTAATGTTTGAACTATCAAAACATAATTTAAAAAAGTGATGATCAACATAATTGGTAATTTTGTAACCTTTTTACTTAAAATAAGACTGATTTTCAATATTTGAGATATCTGTTATTTAAAACGTATAGAACCATTAATTAATGTAATTAGTCACTTGATTACTTTTAGCCATTGTTTCACTTTAAATATTTGAAATATATTTAAGCGAGATAAACATATTTTGTTTTTCTGACATTCACCACTTACTGGTTTTCAAACGTAGAAAATATTGAAACTAAGTAAATCATGTATGAGTTTCTCAGTTACACGACTTGAAGTTTCCAAGTTATCTCTTAACAACTGAAATGAATGTCATTCCCATTCTATAACATAATCTTAGAAAATTAAAACTGTCTTAACTGGAGCAAAGTCTGCTTTTCAAAATATTAAGTTTGTGTCATCTCATCCTGTTACCTTCAGAATAACAAAGCAATAAAGTATAACAATCAATCATTTGGTCCAACTAAGCTGCCCTATCCACTAAGTTCAACTAAATATTATAAAATCAAAAACAACTCAAAGCCAGTCCTTATCATACAAATATTTACCAAGCTTTTCCTTACATTATCTCCATCTACCACATCTGCAGGCAACTCGTTGCAAAGGTCAATCACCCTGTTAGAAAAATAAAGCCGTCTTAGCTGAAGATGACTCCTACCTTGCCAAAATTTATACTTATGTCCTCTGGTCCTACCATGCTCACTATTAAATATGAAAAAAAGATGATGCATCAACACTATCAATTTCCTTAACAATCTTAAACACCTCAACCAGATCCCCTCTAACTCTTCTTTTTTCTAGAGCTAAACAATTCATAGATCATATCCTGTCATCGTATGATAATTTTTCCCTCCTTACTGAACCCTTTCCAACAATTCAATGTCCTTTCTAAAGTAAGGTGCTCAAGTCTGAACACAGTACTCCAAGTGTGGCCTATCCATTGGCCTATACAATGACATTATAATTCGTAACGAATCTCGAGGAATGACATCATGCGGATCACGTTTATGGAAGGAAAAGTCTTAAAAGCTAAAAGTCAGAATAAAAAGTATTAGGGTTTCTGAAAATGTTAAATTAAATCCAACGCTTGTAGTAAGTATATACTTATAACTTAGGGCTTGACATTTGCAAGTAGTAATTCAATTTATTCAGATTTTATCTTAATAAAAGTATCTATAAACCAAAGACGTGTGGCAGCACATTATTCTTCAATTTTTAAAAAATATATTAATCTTAGTTTTGTTTGTTGTTATCAAGCATAAAACTACAGAATGAGCCATCTGTACCATGCCCACAACGAGAATCAAAACCCGATTTTTAATGTTATAAGTTCACAGACATACCGCTGAGCCACTAAAGGGGGGGGGGTCTTCATTTTAGCAAATTTATTTCAAATTAATAGTACACAAACATCCACTATAGGTGGCAGCACTATAATTTTTTATATTGGAAAACTGGTTGTAGTCTCCCATGCACTTCTTTCCATTAATAACATATTAATTACAGCAGAATTATTAATAAATTATTCAGAAAAGAACAGAATTAAAACTTTTCTAATGTTAGAATAATGATTATCATGCATAGCTCCACCGATGAGTGTATAGAAGTGTTTGTTTCAGAACTTTTCTCCAAAGATACAAAAGGACTGTCTATACATAACTGATAGACTAGAGGGAATACAGCTAGTCAACAGAACTTGCCACCAGCTCTTCAGCTACTCTTATTTGACTGAACAGTTGAATCGAATCGTCACTTTTATTGCACATCTAGGGCCACATAGTACGGACACGTTTTTGCGGCAACGGGACTCGAATCAAAAACCATCAGATGCACAGCCCTAGCACACTGATCACTAGGTTATTCTCGGCCCAAAATAAGATAACTAGTAGCACTAAATTATTTCATGAAACTTTTGGATCATCTTTTAGGTGGGAAACAACAGTTAAATCTAAAGTGGGTAATATATAGTTTAATGTCAGTGAATCATCCAAATAATTTAAATAATAGATTATAGACTAGTTACGCGTCAGCTGTATGGCTGTAAAAGAACTTACATGAATATTCACTGACGTAGACTCTCAAGTCGATTGAAACTCGTAGTACATTTGCGGTAGGTTTTTTTTCTACATTGGGAAAACGTGGGGTTAATTAACTTTATAAAAAACGAAATAATCCTTCCGCTGTCCTTGATTTTATTTACGAAACTTCTGCGTTGAAGATCCTAAGTTTGGGTGTGTTAGGCCCTACTATAAAGACAAGATGGTCGTCATCTCAGAACTTTGCTGATGATTTCCAGCCCTGCTATGTTATTGGTTTAATTCACTAAGTTGACTCATCATTTAGTTAGCTTCCTATTTAAAGTCGTGTCTGCTCTCAATTTGATTTTTACTTCACTTAAGCCAGACGCCATAGCAATCATTCTGTCTTTGAATTATTATTTTTTTGTCTTTACCAAATAACAAGCGGTGAGTTCCTGTTTCTGGGCTACAGACACACACGGGTGTCAAACACTGAACTGTAAAAATAAAATTAAATAATCAAACATCTAATTAGTCTAAATAACCCTCACCAGTGGCTCGAGGGGTAAGTCTCCAGACTTATAATGCTCAAAATTGGGTTTCGATACCCGTGGTGACCAAAGCACAGATATCCAATTGTGAATCTTTGTGCTTAACAACCACCAATCCAAGGTCTAAATAACAAGATATTGTGATATAACAATAAGTTATTTTATTTTATTTGCCTTTAGTTTGTTGTTGTTGTTTTGTCAATCAACAATTTTGAAATAATGAGCTCTCCGTGTTGTATTCACAGCGAGGATCTAGCCCTGAGTTTTCGGAAACTGCAGCATTCAATGGTATTAATTTATTGAATTTGTCTTACCAACTGGTTCTAGTTATATATGTTTCCAAAAACAAACATAGACAAATCATTTCCTATAAATAACGGACTAAATTTTGTGGTTTAGATAAAAGATGAACCTATAATTATTTAATTATCGCTTCTTTGGTCTAGTTAGATTACAACTTAGTTACACCTATACCATATAATGTGTTTCACCTGATTATTAATGTTCCCACATTGTTCTAATCAGTCTAGATTTCATAATCAATTTTAACTAAAAGACTAAAGTTCGGAGTTTCTTTTTTGTTTGTTTGTTTATGAAACATAGTGCGAACGGTTCTAGGGGCGACATCTATCGTCCTATAATGAATGTAGCTGTTACATTTCAATAAGAGTAATTGCGACCTTCAAGAGGCTCAGCTATAAATCTGAAGACTTATAACTCTAAAAACCGGGTTTCGATACCTATGGTGGACACCGAACAGGTAACCCTTTGCGTCAATAAGTGTTACGCTAAACTTTACCTAATTGAATCATCTTTTTTTCTATTCTTTATATAGTTAATAAGTAATTGCTAAAGTATAATATTTCTTGAATTATAAACCCAGGATGCAACTCTTGTTCACAACTTGGAGATTTACGAAATATCAAAATAGTGGGTGAAACTTTCACATAAAATTTGTGACCTTAAAAAACTCAAGAGAATGAGCACGTCAAGCGCTTTACCAACGTTCCTGTGATTTAAAATAAACGTAGTCTCCCAATGTTGCTGATGGCCTTGACTTTAAGTAACCTCTTAATGCTCCTGGTAACTTTGATGTTAAGTAGCCTCCCAACGTTCCTGGCGACCTTAACCTTAAGTAACCTCCTTGGCATCAAAGTTGTTTAAGTAAATAAGTTGGAATTCGAAGTTAACAAAAATGCATTCAACATTTAAATTTTGCCAGTTATATTTTCAAAAACAAGTAAATGGTTTCACCCATAATGTACCTTAAAGTGTTGAAGAAGACGCTGTCAGAATTTATAACATATATAATTCTTTCTTTTTCCAATTATCAAAATAAATGGCTTTTACTTATACTTGTTAATAGTATAAACGTATACTGTGTTGTTGTTGTTGTTGGGTTTAGGATTCTTTTGCAGTTGGTGTCTGGGACTTGTTGACAATAAATTCAACGATAAATGGACAGCACGTACTTCACTTGTTTTCAAAATAAAATATTGTTACGTCTCCGTTCGTTAGTTAATTTTCCGTAACTTCGGTCCGACGAAACTTTAGCGATACAAGTCCTTTCTTAAATAAAATTGGTTTATTCTTTTTGAATATAACTTTGCGATACACTTAATTTCAACAGTCGCGCTATAACAAACGCTATAATTCACAACGAACGTCTCACGTGCTCAACTCAACAGTACTCAGTTCAATTACACGCTCTCTGACTGCAGTTCAATTACTCATTGCCCCTTCACGTTGTGACCGTCTTATATATATACAAGACTAACACAT
>NW_013671622.1:32242-37708 GCF_000517525.1 Limulus polyphemus
CTATATATATATATATAGCTCTCTTCTTGTTGTCAAAAGTCCACTTAGGCCTACTCAATTACTTTATAATTTCAGTTGACAAGCCGAACTATCTTCTCTATTACTATCGCAATAGTATTCCGTGTGGGATTCACTTACAGTTGTGGCGCGAGTTACCGTAATCGTTTGGTCTTTTTTTTCAAAATATCTTCTGTTCCTTTTGTCAAAGTACACTCAAGCTGATTCATTTACTTTAGAACCAAGCTTTGATGGAATAAATTATTATTCTTATCTCCTTTTCTACTGTTAGTCTTACTCTAACATATTAAACGTTAAGCCTATGTCAGTCGTTAGGCCTATCACTTCTACGATAGCTAACTTCACGCCAAACTTTTCCTTGCCCGTAACTTTACTGTCTGTCTGCTGTTTCCACTTATCTCATAGTATTTATATGTTTATCACTTAATCGTCTGTCTGCCTTCTAGAAATCTCTATATTCTCGACGTCAATGCATTGCACGAGACGTTTGATAGTCTCAGCAACAATGACTTATAAACACAACTTCCTACAATCATCAGCTTTTAACTCTTATTATAACGAAAACTAAACAATAATAAAATATTCACTCATAAAAATAAATTGATCTATAATATTTAAAATAAACATTCTTTTATATCATGAAAAACGCCTTATAGACTAAAAAAGTAGGTGTAGCTTTAAAGTCGATACAGTCTGTTGATTCCACCGTAGATTAGACAGTGTAACAGAAAAAAAAATAGTGAAGACGTAGCGTGCGATCCTGTCCAGATCGATTGAGGATGATAATGGACATAAGCTTGTCTTCCAGCGATTAGTCGAATCATTAAGCTTCTAAACTTCACAGGTTTCGTCCTACAAAGAGAAGTTTCGTTAAGAAAAGCGGCATTTTCTTTGATTAGGTTCTTGGAAAAATTTGTTAAAGACAATGAAAAGGGGTGATACCGTTAGGCTTAATTAGGCGCTTATATAGAGAAAATAAACTCCTCTCTGAGTAAAACAAGATCAAGGTATCATTAAATACAAAACTATGAAATACACGTCGTTAGCAGTAACAAAAGGATTCTAAGCGCTAGAGTGAATGGAATTTTTTAAGGTAATGTGTCACATCGAGGCCCTTGAAGTTCCATTAACTATTTTATTGTGTAACAACAATAATTAAATCAACGTTCTATATGAGACAGTAAATGATTTTATTGTTTAACAATAGTAATTAAATAAACGTTCTACACAAAACAGTAAACCATGTTATTGTGTAACAACAATAATTAAATCAATGTTCTATGTGAGACAGTAAATGATTTTATCGTTTAACAATACTAATTAAATAGTATTGTATAACAACAATAATTAAATCAACGTTCTATGGTTGATTTAATTATTGTTGTTATACAATAAAATAGTTTACTGTTTTGTGTAGAACGTTTATTTAATTAGTATTGTTAAACAATAAAATCATTTACTGTCTCAACACAATAAAATCATTTACTATCTCATATAGAACTATCTATTATTGATAGACTTCACCTTGAGATATATCAAGCTATATAGCTTTGATTTAATTATGTAGAACGTTTATTTAATTACTGTTGCTGTTACTCACTGTTAGTCTTCCTCGTGTAATATTACCAACTAGTGAAGACTGACAATCTATCTATTACTCACTGTTAGTCTTCCTCGTGTAATATTACCAACTAGTGAAGACTGACAATCTAACTATTACTCACTGTTAGTCTTCCTCGTGTAATATTACCAACTAGTGAAGACTGACAATCTATCCATTACTAAATGACAGTCTTCATACTGAGATATTTCTAAACAGCGAATATTGATAAACTATCTATTACTAATTGACGGTTTTCACCACGAGATATTTCCAAACACAGAAAATTAACAATCTATCTTTTACTGACTGACAGTCTATACCATGAGAAATTTCCAAGATGTAGAAACTGGCAAACAGTTAGATTGTCAGTCTTCACTAGTTGGTAATATTACACGAGGAAGACTAACAGTGAGTAATAGTTAGATTGTCAGTCTTCACTAGTTGGTAATATTACACGAGGAAGACTAACAGTGAGTAATAGATAGATTGTCAGTCTTCACTAGCTGGTAATATTACACGAGGAAGACTAACAGTGAGTAATAGTTAGATTGTCAGTCTTCACTAGTTGGAAATATTACACGAGGAAGACTAACAGTGAGTAATAGTTAGGTTGTCAGTCTTCACTAGTTGGTAATATTACACGAGGAAGACTAACAGTGAGTAATAGTTAGATTGTCAGTCTTCACTAGTTGGAAATATTACACGAGGAAGACTAACAGTGAGTAATAGTTAGGTTGTCAGTCTTCACTAGTTGGTAATATTACACGAGGAAGACTAACAGTGAGTAATAGATAGATTTATGGTGTTCTCTGCTATGAAATTTCTCATTGTAAAGACTATTAATATATAATGGAAAGATTGTTAATCTCGACTGCTTGGAAATATCTCATTATGAATATTGTCATTTAGTGAAAATAGATCACCAATCATCTCTGCTTGAAAATAAATAATTTTGAAAACTGTCAGTTTGTAATATATAGATTGCCAGTTTTCACTTCTTGGAAAAACCTCATGGTGAAAACAGTCTGTCAGTAATAAATATATTGTTAGTCTTCTCTGCTTGGAGGTGTCTCACGGTGACGATTCTCCGTCAGTAATAAATATATTGTTAGTATTTTCTTCTTAGAAATTTCTGTTGGTCAAGACGGTAAGTTAGTTATAAATTACCAGTCTTCATTGCTTTTAAATGTTTCACTGTGAAAACTCACAGTTAGTAACACATAGATCGTCAGTCTTTACTTATTGGAAATATCTAATGATGCAGTCTGTCAGTTAGTAATAGAGAGGTTGTTAGTCTTCTCTCCTGGGAAATATCCAAGGTGAACCTGCCAGTTAGTGATATATAGATTGTCGGTCTTCCATGACTGGAAATTGCATATGGTTAAGACTGTTATTTACTAATAGTTGGTAACAGATAGATCGTCAGTATCATCTCCTTTGAAATACCACATGTTGAAGACTGTCAGTTAGTGGTAGATAGATTGTCAGTCTTCAATGCTTTAAAATATCTCATTGAGAAGACTGTCCGTTAGTAATAGATAGAATATCAATATTCACTTCTTGGAAATATCTAATGATGGAGACTATCAGTTAGTAATATTAGGTCGTCAAGAAATTCATGTCGCGTTTTGGATCATTTTCATTAACCACCTCCCAAAGAACGTACATCATGTATAATAGTTAAACGAACCACCTAGACGTCACGTTAGTGTAGCCTATATAACGTGTAAAGTTTAGTATACTCTAATCCCTTATAGTTATGCACACGACGAGACACACATTCGGCATGTGATGCTGTTTGAATAGAAGAAGAGAAACAACGCCTCTGTAGCCACAAAGAATATTAGAGAAGTTTATGGAAATGTTTTGAACATTCGTAAGTGTCAACGATGGTTCAGCAAATTTCGTTCAGGTGAGTTTAGCCTTAAAAAACTGTGATGGCAGGGGCCGATATGTTCGAATTGATATTGATGCTCTGAAAACGCTTGTTGAGTCTAACCCACGGCAACACACTCGTGAAATGGCCCTGAAATTGCATGTCACTCATGAAACAATACGTAAACATCTAAGGAATATGGAAAAACTCCATAAAGAAGGTGTTTAGGGGCCTCAAGAACTCCCCGATGATCTTCGTTTCCAATGTGTGAACGTTGCTTCGTCTCTTCTGACGCGTAATGCGCATGAACCAATTATGGACAGAATTGTCATCGGTGATGAAAAATGGATTTTCTATGCGAATATTAAACGCCGAAAACAATGGCTCAATCCTAGACAAAAACCACTTCCGACCCAAAAACTTGGACTCCATCCGCAGAAAGTGATGTTTTGCATTTGGTGGGACATCAAAGGAGTAATTCATTTCTGACACCTCAATCCACAGTGAACTATCAATGCAGAGATCTATAGTTAGCAACTGGAACGTTTAAATCAAGCCCTTCATCAGAAACGCTCTTCGCTTGTCAATCGGAAAGGTGTTCTTCTCCACGACAATGCACATCCACATGTGGCACGTTTGACGCAACAAAAGATTATGGAGTTGGGTTGGGAAGTTCTCCCGCACCCACCATATCCTCCAGATATGGCACCATCAGGTTACCATCTTTATTGTTCGCTGCAACATCATCTTAATGGAAAAACGTATGCAAATATGGAAGGGGTTAAAGAGAACATCGACATGCTTTTTGCTTCAAAGCCATCTGATTTCTTTTAAAACGATCTAGTATGTAACAAGTCCTGGTATGGAAAGTTTGCAGGTTTCAAAACGATCTAGTATGTAACAAGTCCTGGTATGGAAGGTTTGCAGGTTTTAAAACGATCTAGTATGTAACAAGTCCTGGTATGGAAGGTTTGCAGGTTTCAAAACGATCTAGTATGTAACAAGCCCTGGTATGGAAGGTTTGCAGGTTTTAAAACGATCTAGTATGTAACAAGTCCTGGTATGGAAGGTTTGCAGGTTTTAAAACGACCTAGTATGTAACAAGTCCTGGTATGGAAGGTTTGCAGGTTTTAAAACGATCTAGTATGTAACAAGCCCTGGTATGGAAGGTTTGCAGGTTTTAAAACGATCTAGTATGTAACACGTCCTGGTATGGAAGGTTTGCAGGTTTCAAAACGATTTAGGGAGAGCAAAGCGCAGATAGCTTATCGTGTAGCTTTGTCCTTTAGCAACAAAGAAAAAAAAGTTAAATTTCAACTGGTCCCATTGTGCCCAATAGTTCTTTGTCACAGAGCTTAGACTAGACACCTTCTCCCAAGCAGGGCGAAAAACACTTGCTTTTAGGAAATCAATTAATGACTTCAAATCTTGGTATTTCTCCTGCTATGATTTAATATCTATACCTGGTTCCATTTCACCATCATCAACTCTTTCAGTCACTTTGACTTCAGTTTGATGGCACCTAGTTAGTTCAACCTGTCTTTTAACAATTACCGGAATTTTGCCTTTGTTGTTCCCAAACGTCATTTTATCAAAATCAATTACACACTTCCTTGGTAGTAAGTAGTCCAACCCTAATATGCATTGATCTTCAATGTCAGCCAAGTATACTTTGTGTCTGTCTTTTATGCCCATGAGCTCAATAGTTACCCACACTGGTCCCCACAACCTTGCATAATGTTCTGTCACACCACAGAGCTTCTGTACAGCTTCTGGTACACCTTTGTGATCCAGCACCTTGATACTCACAAGGGTTTGCTGAGATACAGAATCTATGACAAAGTTGCACCTTTGGCCATCCAGCTTCCCTGTCACGTAGACACTGTGTGTGCTTGGCATTTTACACTTAGCTGTTGGGACTTTCACGATGGGATTGGTGGGCATCCCTCAGCACCAACCACTACTGGTT
>NW_013671622.1:38606-53761 GCF_000517525.1 Limulus polyphemus
CTTTACTTGTATCTTCAGTTGTGGACTGACAAGTATTCGTGTAAATAAGTGTTTAAAAAAAAAGAAAGTAATAACTAAGATAAAGTAAACTACCTAGCATCCAACATAATGGAGATTTATTTCTTTTAATAAACAAACATTTTTTAGAAGTTCATTCTATTCCGGATACGTGTTTTCCATGATTCTTTCGGATATTATACTGCATGGAAGTTTAACTTATGTTCGTTAGGATAGTTTCTTGTTTAATATAAAAATATTCTATGGATTGATTTATCCTAATTTACTTAGATTCAAATAAATCTCAAAAATAACTTTATAGCTAATATTTAACTAGTATTTTTTACCAGGTAATAGGTATAGCTACGCTCAGCTTCTCCCTCTAGTGGGCACCGACTGAACTATTTTAGATATTTTTGTATAAACGAGCTTCAAATAGTGACAAGAGAAGCAAAAATGACGACGGGCTGCAGAGATAATTTAAGTGTAATTTAGGACCCGTGAAAAGACCAGAAAAGTGGTGATGTAGGACTGAGTGAAAACGTTAGACTATGAAGATACCGTGGGAGATTATTGTTGCGTGATCAGCTTTAAATCGTCGAAAGAAAATGTTCAAAATGTCTGCAACTCCCCTGCGTTATATAAAACAATCTTCGTGATAAACTTTGCCCTCTGATAACAGTAGAACGAATGAGCAAGTAAGTGTACATTCGGATTGCCAAATTGTCACGCTATTGGTATTTCTAGTGTTCTTCCATTTCGCTTGTGCTGAAACTGAAATCTTTGTTGCTATGGAGGGGTCAGGACTTCTTCAGGATGAGGGTGATATGGTTCCTCCAAAATTCACCACTGAAATAAACACAACCACGTTCACTTCTGTAAATTGTGAGGACCCACGAGGCAACCTAACAGGAATAAACGATAATGAATCTAAAACGAAAAATGCCAAAGAAAGCGAAAAAGTTTTGGCCCAGGGCCAGGAAGACGAAGGTACGTTTGAAAAGAACTATGAAACGAAAAACCAGTCGATTTCGGACGACCCAGTACCATCCCCAGACGACGAAAGTCTCTCGAAGTTGCCACCTAACGGTCAGAGGTGTGTAGAGTGCGATAACGGCGGTTCTATAAATGACCAAAATGACGTAACACTGGGAGTACATAGAATACAGGACATTGGTCATCCTAACGATAACCAAGTGTTAGTCCCTGTAGATAACCAGAATTATTGTTCAACCCCCGCCGTCTGTGAATCTTGTGGAAAACAAATACCGATCCTTGAACTATACAGAACGGACGCCGAAACCGGGGGAAGACTATCGAGAGGTACTCTCAAGCGTGTATCAGTGTCGTCCAGTTTCAGGAAGAACATTGCAGAAGAAGTCGACAATGGTGAGGTAATGGATCAACAATCTTTGACCTTTATTGACTTTGTGCCGGAGAAACAAAATGACACGAAAGGTGAAACCTCCAATCTTAGCTATGAAAATTTTCGGTAAGCGCTTAGAGATAAAGTACTCAAAACCTGAGTTTATTTGAGAATCGTGTTTTTTATTGTTGTTTTTTTTTATAATTTGAATATTTAGAACTCTGAGTTCAAACGACGAGTTCTATTCACTTTCTTCCGTATAAACTAATCTAAGATAATCATCAACATTGAACCAATATAAAATATTCTTATTATTACACCATGTTTTAATGAATTATCGCAAGTGATTTTATCTTGTTTTTCTGTACCATAAAATTAAACCTTCTCCAAATATGGTAGCAGGGTATTCAACATGCATTAGACAATTGGTTGCAACGATAATTCAAATATGGTAGCAGGGTATTCAACATGTTTTGGACAGTTGGTTGTAACAATACTTCAAATGTGGACAAAGGGTATTCATCATGCATTGGACAGTTGGTTGTAACAATACTTCAAATGTGGACAAAGGGTATTTAACATGTATTGGACAGTTGGTTGTAACAATACTTCAAATGTGGACAAAGGGTATTCAACATGTATTGGACAGTTGGTTGTAACAATACTTCAAATGTGGACAAAGGGTATTCATCATGCATTGGACAGTTGGTTGCAACGATAATTCAAATATAGTCGCAGGGTACTTAACATGTTTTGGACAGTTGGTTGTAACAATACTTCAAATGTGGACAAAGGGTATTCAACATGTATTGGACAGTTGGTTGTAACAATACTTCAAATGTGGACAAAAGGTATTCATCATGCATTGGACAGTTGGTTGTAAATATTATTCAAATGTCATCACAGGGTATACATATTGAATTGAACCCACTTAATCGAAATATATTTGTTTTTAGAAATGAAGTAAAATATAACTTTAAAAATACTTTATTTTATAAAAATATCATAAGAAATCCAAACTTTAACATCACAACTGTGTACCAGGGTTAACGTAGAGGGGTTAATGTGTCCGGCTGCTCATCGGAAGGTCCGGGGTTTGCTTCGCATTTTACTGAATACTCTCATAGGTTCAAAGAAAACTTTTCCCCACCATATTTAAATATTGCGTCCAGTAGATTATTAAATTTGGAATCTAAACAAATTTGATTCCAGTAAACTGGCTTGAAAACTCATCTTATTTGATACCATCGAAGGAAGCTTATCCTAAAGAACAAGTTTTTTGACAGAAGGGGGCAGAAATGTGGATTGTATGATTAATCTTGAGCTTGTTGGGCACACCTTGTCACTTAGAAGTGCAACACTTTAGTCTCACAGATAAACTTGTCTATCCTATCTCAAGTTTAACTATAGGCTTACCAAAAGTTATTTTAAATGAGGTTTATGTAATTTTAGAGAATCTTAAGACGACACATCATAAAGTGTTATTGTTGAATTTCCAATTTATTTGATAAAGTGAGAGCAAATAAATTCGTTGTTAAACCTTGAATTTCACATGTCAGATTGTAAAACTTGAAGCACGTTTCGTGAAAACTCAAAGTTTCACAAGTTTCATAATATTCAACACTCTCAATTGTCAGTTAACAAGTACAAGTTTTCACAATATTCATCTATCTTCATTATTGGTTTACAAGTACAAGTTCTAGTAGTATTCAGTAATCTCAATTGTCAGTTTACAAGTACAAGTGCTCACAGTATTCAGCCATCTCAATTGTCAGTTTACAAGTAGAAGTTCTGGTAATATTCATTAACCTCAATTGCCAGTTTACAAGTACATGTTCTAGTAATATTTAGTAATCTCAATTTTCGGTTTACAAGTACAAGTGCCCACAGTATTCAGCCATCTCAATTGTGAGTTTACAAGTACATGTTCTTGTAATATTCAGTAACCTCAGTTGTCAGTTTACAAGTACAAGTTCTTGTAATATTCAGTAATCTCAACTGTCGGTTTACAAGTACAAGTTTTATTAATACTGTATTTATTTGTATTTTACGAAATATTTACTCTTTCGTGGAATGTAGTAAAATAAAAACACAACTTGTAGTGGCAATAAACAGTAGAGAAGGATAGATACTAGGTGGTGGTGGTGAATACAGTTGTAAAGGATAATGTGTACTAGGTGTGGGGGTGAATACAGTTGTAAAGGATAATGTGTACTAGGTGGTGATGGGGAATACAATAGAGATTGATAATGTGTACTAGGTGGTGGTGGTGAATACCGTTGTAAAGGATAATGTGTACTAGGTGGTGATGGTGAATACCGTTGTAAAAGATAATGTGTACTAGGTGTGTGGGTGAATACCGTTGTAAAGGATAATGTGTATTAGGTGGTGGTGGTGAATACAGTTGTAAAGGATAATGTGTACTAAGTGGTGATGGGGAATACAATAGAGAATGATAGTGTGTATTAGGTGGTGGTGAATACACCTGAGAAGAGGAGGATACTGAGTTTTAAAACTAGCCCGGTGTAAGACTACATTTCTACTTACCTAGTCTTCTGTCTTGTATACCAGATCTCTAGTTAAACGGGCCAACCAGTGGTTGCAGGAGAAATCGCATTTCTGTGTAGTGAACTGTGAAACTGTTCTGTTCAAGTTAAGTGCCCCTGAGGTGGACCCCAACATCACGATCTACGCAGATAATCCCCAGTACCCACTATGGGGTGTTCGAGGTCTCAGGTAAATAAATTATGTTTACCTGTACATTCTATATTTTTTGTATAGTTCACTTCAAGAATGTGATAAGGTTTTCCTCCCACATTTCTTGATATTGTGCTTTGTTCCATTATAAATCACGTTTCATATTGTTGCTGTTTTAAACGCTAAATTAATCAGGACAAAAACCATGAAAACGAGGTAAACATCATAGTAAATACTATTATTATAAATTATTCTAATTCATGAAAATCCTTAGGAGACTAGATTAAGAATGGGCCCGGCATGGCCAGGTGGATAAGGCGCTCGACTCGCAATCTGAGGGTCGCGGGTTCGAATCCCCGTCCCACCAAACATGCTCGCCCTTTCAGCCGTGGGGGCGTAATAATGTGACGGTCAATCCCACTATTCGTTGGTAAAAGAGTAGCCCAACAGTTGGCGGTGGGTGGTGATGACTAGTTGCCTTCCCTCTGGTCTTACACTGCTAAATTAGGGACGGCTAGCGCAGATAGCCCTCGTGTAGCTTTGCGCAAAATTCAAAAACAGACAGACAGATTAAGAATGTAGCGTTAAAAATATAATAAGCCTAACATGGTGTCTTATGAGAAGTATAATTAAATACACTTCTTTTTTAATGATGTATCGTACAGACAGGATGGTCTGGAATTAGTAACACCCCACCCGTTGTCTCATACTTCTGGTTTTTCAATCCCTTAAAATCTAAATCGGCAGTGATAGTCTGAATTTATTGGATTTCAATACATTATTGCAGAGAGCTAGTTTTGTTTTTAGCGCTAAGCTTCACAATGGGATATCTGCACTCTAGTCATCGCAGGGAATCGAACCCCGGATTTTAGCCTCTAAGTCCCTAATCTTGCCACTGACTCACCGGGGACTATTGCAGAAAGCTTAAGCTTTTTGTTTGTTTGCTTGTTATTAAACAGAAAGATACATAATACGTATCTGTGCGCTGCTCATGGCGGGTATCGAAACCAGAATTTTAGTGTTGTGAACCATGAGAATTACCGCTGAATCACCAGGAACAAAAAAAAAGAAAACCTATATAAGAATGCATTACAATTAGTTGCGTAAGAAGCAGGAGGCTGGGCTGTCGGCTCTCCCACGTTTCAATCTGTCCCAGTAAAAATGGATTAAAATTAGGAAAATTACTTTAAAGAAAAAGCAGTACAGGGCTCGACTGGGTTTCTGAATTAAGATTACTATTGTCTTCGAGATTCGGCAGAAAAATCAGAGACCTTTACCCTAATTTTCCCCATGATAATCTTGTAAACATCAGTAAGATGGTCTTTTACCACAAACGTCATTAATGTCTTTCCTTGTCAAAAACAAAAGAGATGAAAAATATTCAAAAGTTCAACTACCTCTTCACTATTAAATAACCTAGAACTTGGATGTTTCAAATAATTCCTATTATGAATATTCTCCCAACTTAGCCATGTTTCCGTAATTTCCATTAAATAATAACTTTCATTTCAACTAGAGCTCTGAACTCATCTATTTTGTTCGTGATGTTCCTAAGTTTAGAAAGCTAGAAACTGCGCTTATTATTGTTTATCTTTAAATCTGACGGATTCACCTTTAAAATTATTATTTATCTTGCTATGCCCTAAATATTTTTACAACCTCCTGATTGACCTAGATGTCCTATCAATTTCTTCATTCACATTTTATCACCACTAAACTTCAGTTTAAAATTACCTTTAATAAATGCATTTAGAGCTCCTCCCAAGACCCTACTGTCTAATCTGGATAACTGGGGTCTAGCCCTCACCCTGAAAACTAATCCAACCAGCCTTCCTTGACCAATTTTGGATCCTCTTGGGTAATTCATTCCCGGATCTAGTTCGAGGGAGCAATCCAGAGAGACTCACGTGTTTATTTATATTCATAAACCTCCGATTTCTTCATATTTCTTAAACAGGACGAAACACAATTATTTGTACGTTATTTATAGCTTCAGGTAAATTTCCTCTATCTCTACTCTCGTCTTTAGATGATTTTTTCTTTAAACACCACAATTTTTTCCCTTCATTTACGCTATTCCAAAGTCCAGATAACTCGTTTTAACTTTACAACCGACACCAGATGAAAGCTTTCAACAATGTATTCTAATCTCCAAAACACGTGACTGTTCTAGCCTAGTTTAGACTTCTGATGCACTTCTTTTGCTCTGAATTCTAGATTATGGATCTGTCCAGCTAAGAAAGATTCTCCCCAACTCCCCTGGAATATCCACTATGTTAACCTCTTACCACAGAAAATTGGTGAAACTGACGTCGGAAACCAACAACGACATTTTGTGCCACTTTCAAAAGTAGTGGATAATTTCAACCATTTAGCCAAATCTGGAAACATCGAGGGTGAGACTTAAACTTAACTAGTAACACTAAACCAGAATAAAACAAATACTGTTAAGTACGTATATAAATAAAACTAAAGTAAAATAACATAGAATATTGATAAGTACATCAGAAGTATGTTTATATATGTATGAGCTTAATGTGTTCCACTTAAGTTTCTTTTATCAAACTCAGGTGTTAAAAAGTTTTACTGACAATAAAAATAAAACATTGAATGATGACACCAACGTTTCCACATACAGAATACTTTTCTTTGTATAAGATTAAAAATGGAAACCGCGCTATGTGTTTCGGTGGACAACACGATTTTCCATCTTCAAGAGACCAAGAACGACACACGAGGTTTGTATATAAAGTGGAGTAAACTTACGTGTACAATTAATATATTATACAGTGGCGCCATCTACAAAATTGAGTTCCAGAAGTTTACTTCCGTAGCACCTGGACCTAAATCGTCATTTTATGTGTGTATAAAGGCTGTCAGTCTAACGTGCTAAATGTTACTGAAACAATATCTTAAAAACAAACTTACTCGTTTTCGTATAGTTTCTGACACTCAAAATTAGTACAATGAAATAACAGTAATAAATATTAAAGTTGTCAACATTTTCTAAACCTTATTGCTAGATAACTGTTCTTATATCATCGCAGAATTTTGAAAAATGTATATACATCTACCAAATTTTAATTAATTTGAGGTAAGGGGGAAAAGAGACACTAAACCAAGCCTAACAGTAAAGGTAAATTTTGTTCTTGTTGTTGTTGAGTTACTCAGGAAACCTAATTTTTGTTCTATTACTCATGAAACTTGATTTTTGTTGTTACTCAGGAAACCGTGTTTTAGTTGTGTTATTGAAGAAACCTGATTTTTGTTGTTACTCAGGAAACCTGTTTTTAGTTGTATTATTGAGGAAACCTGATTTTTGTTGTATTACTCAGGAAACCTTATTTTTTTTACTAGGGAAACCTTTTTTTTACTCAGGAAACCTTTTTTTTACTCGGAAAACCTAATTTTTTTTAACTCAGGAAACCTAATTTTTTGTACTCAGGAAACCTTTTTTTTTTTACTCAGGAAACCTAATTTTTTTTTACTCAGGAAACCTTATAGCAGCGGAAACTATTCCTCTAGAGATAACAAACATAGAAAACGTCGAGGAGATCGACACAGATGGATGTCTTTGGGAAAGCACTTCGTCTGTAAACAAAGAAATTGTTTTCATGTTACGCGTCTATTATCGTGAGAACAGTGCAAACACATCTTGTGAGTCGTTAGGTAAGTGTCTCAGTTGTTGGTTCTATGTTTTGTAGATATGAATATCTTATCGTGAAGCCTTATCTTGTAATGCAGTTATGAAATTATTGGGAACATGCATTGCATGTGCATTTATTTACAGAAGTGCTGAGTTTGGTCCAGTGATTCTCTTAAAATCGCGCTTTGGAGCCGTGGGTGCGTTATAAGAGTAAAGGTCAAATTCCACTTTTCCATTAGAGTAGCCCAAGGGTGTTGTTGACTAGCTGCCATCACTTTAGTCTATTAGTTAAAAATTAGGGACGGCTAGCGCAAATAGCCCTTGTATAGCTTCGTGGGAAAATCCGAAATAAAGAAAAATAAAAACAATTAGAAAAATCAAGAGGTTGCTGTATTAAGCAAGATATTATATATATTCTTATTTCCAGCATCACACAAAAAGCCCATCCAAGCGTGAAGTTTGTTAAATTTCCCAGTAACAACTGTGTAACATTAGAAATCAAAGTGATACTTGTGTATTAATGTCGAACAGCGACCTTAATCTCCGTTGATAAGTAGCAAACCAAAAACAAACAGTGTGTCAAAGGACTTCGTTCAGCGCTAGTACTTTTACATACACAGTTTACACTTTCATTACTTCTATAAACACAGTTCACACTTCCAGTACTTCTATATACAAATTCACACTTCCAGTCCGTTTAAATACACAGTTTACACTTTTAATGCTTCTATATACACAATTTACACTTCCATTTCTTTTATATACACAGTTTACACTTCCAGTACGTCTATATACACAACTTACACTTCCAGTACTTCTATATACACAGTTTACACTTCCAGTACTTCTATATACACAGTTCACACTTCCAGCATTTCTATATACACACTTTACACTTCCAGCACTTCTATATACACACTTTACACTGTAAGTGCTTCTATATACACAGTTTACACTTCCAGTACGTCTATATACACAACTTACACTTCCAATACTTTTATGTGCACAGTTTACACTTCCAGTACTTCTATATACACAGTTCACACTTCCAGCACTTCTATATACACACAGTTCACACTTCCAGCACTTCTATATACACACTTTACACTTCCAGCACTTCTATATACACAGTTCAGACTTCAAGTATTTCTATATACACAGTTCACACTTCCAGCACTTCTATATACACACTTTACACTTCCAGCACTTCTATATACACAGTTCACACTTCAAGTATTTCTATATACACAGTTCACACTTCCAGCACTTCTATATACACAGTTTACACTTCCAATACTTTTATGTACATAGTTCACACCTACAGTACTTCCATACGCTATCACATTTCTTCCTTCTCTTGCACAGTAGATTATTCGGTGCAGTAAGAAACCAAAATAAAAAAATAAACTAAAAAAAATATATAAAACAGAAAACACGACCTGTAAATGATTTTTCAATAAAGATATGTTTCATTTTGTTTTCAGGGGTAGAAGATTTTTTTAACTCCTCAGAAACGTTTTCATGTCTTGTTTCGGAAGTATCTTCTTGTTTTACTGGGAAAGAATCTTTGAGAATCTGTAATATCCAGTCTGTTTATATAAACCTTCGAAATGGTAAGTATAATACTCATTCTGTTTATATGAACCTTCGGAATAGTTAGTGCGTTAACCATTCTATTTATATGAACCTTCGAAATAGTTAGTATATTAACCATTCTGTTTATTTTAACCTTCAAAATAGTTATTATATTATTCATTCTGTTTATATAAACCTTCGGAATAATTAGTATATTACCCATTCTGTTGATTTTAACCTTCAAAATAGTTATTATACTATCCATTCTGTTTATATAAACCTTCGGAATAGTTAGTATATTACCCATTCTGTTTCTTTTAACCTTCAAAATAGTTATTATATTATCCATTCTGTTTATATAAACCTTCGGAATAGTTAGTACATTATTTTTTTAGCAGAAAAATTGCTTTAATAAAACATTTCATTACAAGTAAGCTGTGCCACTATAAAAGATTACACAAAAGTCTAAGTGTAAAAAAAGAGTTGCTATGCCAGTGTTATATTACCTTAGATGTTGTTTTAGGGTCATTTTTGACACCTGTTAGCAGATTTTCAATAGTAGGCTTAGATGTGGGACATTTCAAGCTTGATTTTTAACTCCAATTCTCACCAGTGTGTTTTGCAAATAGAGATTAGAATTATGACAAAAAGATATATTCTTGTTATTGGGAACTCATTTCATTCTTCCCGCCTTTTGTTTGTGTTTCATGTCCGATCTGTTTATATATATATATACAAAAAAAAACAAAATGTTCACATACAATGTTAAATGTAATCAACAGAGTAACGAGTAACGAAAATCTGGGTTGTGTTTAGGTTTAGGTTTCATTCGAGACTTTTGTGAATTTTCAGGCAAATAACATCCATTTGTTTTGTATTCCACTTCAAGAGAAGTATGGAGACTCACAGCAAATGAGCTATTTGGAACAGCATAATTTAGAGCACCACTTTGCCCGATTTCTTCGGGTATTCTACGCGAGACAAAATAGTTCTGAACAGAAGACTACCCATCTCACCAGACGACTCACCTGTAAAACTATTGTTCCCGCACAGTATAGGAGCAACATGAACAATCCTCCACATGACGATGCTGTTAAAATTAAGGAAATGATTAGTTCCTGGGTAAAACTATCAGGTATATTAGAAGGTTAATGAATAAAATTATTACATAAAATATAAAACCATTTTAAACCACGAAAATTATGAATAAGTTATTATTCTTAACCAATTATTAGAAGCCTCTAAAGAACAGTCATTCTTTGAAGATAATATAAAACACTTCAAATGTTTGTAGTTTTTAATTTTTTATTTCTGCTTCTAAGAAATTCATTTCGATGCAAAACTTGTCGTTTGTTGATAAACGTAAAGCTATACAATAGGCTAGCTGTGATCTGTTCACCACGAGTTTTTTAACGTTCGACTTACAGCTGAGCAACTGTGAGGCTCAATGAAAGTAACGTTACTCTAGTTGTAAAAAAAAAAAAGTAAAAACAAATTCGAGGTGTGTTAAAAGCACCATCCGCCAAAAGCATATACACCATCACCAGAAACATATACACTATGAAAAATTTATTTTGAAACAAATTAACAATACCAAAGTAATCTCAGCTCTTTCAAGTTATCTGTGTTAGGAAACACGAGTATAACAAGTTTATCTTTGTGATAACCGAGTGTAAGTAGAACTGAAGGGGACGTTTGTATGCTGGTAGATTGGACCCACCAATCATGTTCCAGCATCTTCTGCTATATTTGCATTTTAAATCCCGTAGTCCATTAAGCACACTTTAATAGTATTTTCTCATTTGGAGTTATTTTATAAATTACAAAGCTATCAATTAAACGTATCTCCATATATTCACAAATAGGGGCCTGGCATGGTCTAGTCTCGCAATCTGTGGGTACTCTTCGAATTCCAAAACCAAACATGCTCGCCCTTTCAGCTGTGCCGCACCACCATTGGGTCAGGGGTAAATATGAAGGCTTGTAACGCTAAAAACTAGTTTTCGATACTGGTGATGGACACATCACAGATAGCCCATTTGCGCTTAACAACAATCAATCAAGCAAACAAACAAAATCAGCTGTGTGGGTCTTATAGTATGATGACAATCCTTATATTTAATTAGAGTAACCCAAGAGTTAGCAGCGAGAGGTGCATACTACCTGCCTTCTCCCTAGCCTATCACAATGATAAATTCTCGACCTCTAAGGGAACTGAAGCACATAAAGAAACTAGTTTGTTGCAGTAGGGGTGGTAAGAAATGTGAAGAGGGGGTACATATAATCAACGAGCTAACGTAATCACACATTGATTTATAATGAACTATGGTATTTGTTTGGTAAGATGAAACACCCCCTGTGTTCAGAATGGGTGACCTGGCTCGGTGTTTGTAAAATGCTGTTCTTGTGATATAATTACATATAATGCAATGGAACATTTATTTGGACAAAAACTCGGACAGGTTCTGCGTGCATACAAACAACGGGACCACCAGACCAAAGTGCTGACTGTAAAGTGAGCATTCCCTGGTGGTGCCCTAGTGACTTTAAAACTGAAGTGGAGAGTTTTGGGGTAAAAGTTGTTATTCGAAATGTTCACCAACTAAAGCAGACCGAGTGCGGTCCAGTGATTAGTGTGGATCTGAGGTTTCGTGGTTCGAGCTTCATTACCAAAAAAAAAAAATCATGCTCTGCAATTTGAGGGGCATGTGTGCATTATACGAGTGACGATCAAACCCCACTATTCGGTCTGACGAGAGTTGGCAAAGGTTAATGTTGCCTAACTGCCTTCCCTCTCGTTAATGTTACGGACGACTAGCACAGATAACCCTTTAGTAGCTTTGCGTGAAATTCAACAAACAAACTAAAAACATAAGTAGTCTATTTTTATCTTAGGATAAGTGTAGTTGAACTTTACCACTTGAACTTTACAAACGATCCCTAAAGCTTTTTGTACGTCAACACTTTGCAGGGGCAGTTGTCATCAATGCAGCTACCGATATTGTGCAGTTGAGCCTTTACGGGGAAGTTTTGGATAAGACAGAAGTCAACAAAGTGAATGTAAAACCTACTAAGACCTGCTACTACATGTACATAACTCGTTTATACCTAGACGGTCAGTATGAAGACCCTCCATCTGACCAGTTACTTGGTTCTTCTAGCGTGAAGAATTCTGGGTGCTGCGTGCTGTTGTAATTCCTTAAATGATCAAACTATGAAAAACCTGTAATTAAATTATTATGTAACTACACTTAAGACTAGTATTGTGGTAATGATGAGAACGGTTAGGTTTAACTGTAAAGAAATGTCTTTCGTTTTCTTAATGTCACAAAATATTCTCTTTGTCATTATATAGGAACACAATGAAACCAAGTTAAAAAAAAAATTAAGAACGGTGACCATCGAAACGACATTAGTTTACCGCCAAAATAATTCCGTCGTTTTGAATTTACGTTGCTATTTGGTGTAAGTGTAAAGGGATATAATGAGTTAACATTAATTTGTGGTACTTACACTAAGTGATAAAAATGGGGAAATTAAAACATTTATTATCTGTTAACAGCTTCACGCCTCATAGAGATGTAAATGCTGAAGATATAACTTAATACATCAATAAATGAAATTTATGTTGAAAACAGACTGAACAGTTATAATTTATTTTTTACACGCTTCAACTTTAGGACCGTCGTGAACAAACTTTGAAGCGCCACCAACCAACGTACGGCTCAACTATATAATATTATACCATGTTATAAATCACTTAACTTTAAAATATTGTGATTCAAAGATAAGACAACTATTGCATATTCATAGTTTTATTTCACTTGAAAACTTTCTCACCTACCGCCTTGTTTGTTGAAATTTAGCCAGTTATTAGCCAGAAATTTATTAAAGCCTATATTATTCTATATTTTATTACATGGACGCCCACAGAAATATTTTCGAGGGCGGGACCATGTATGTTGAGGATCAGCTTTTATAGTGTAAGTCAACAGACTAAAATAATATGGGTTTAAGTGTGCTTAAACACAAACAGAAATTTACAGTTTTAATAAATATTACTAAAAATATTTAGTTTAACTACGATGTTAAGTTTACATCATAATATGTGTAATTTTTTTGTGAAATGTAATGGGAGCGAGTGCCCCCTCTCGCCCCTTCCTGCGGGCGCCTATGCAGGATTTATAAAAATTGTTATTTTTAAGTGACAGTTAATGTTTTGTGATTTTACACCGTTAGGTTAACGTCAGGTTTTTGTGTTTTTATAATCGTTCCCTGAACGTTAGACTTTTGTGTTTTGACAGTCGTTCCATACACCAGGACATGGTTTTCTTTATATGATGTGTCAAGGTCGTCACGAGAACGAGGCTGAGCATTTTTGACGAGTAAACAAAGCAGATTATCTTCATTCATTCATTCTACCCACAACTACAGCTATTACATAAGTCATTTGGCCTGGTGGTTAGGGCGTTCAATTCGCATTCTGCGGATCGCGGATTCGAATCCCCGTCACACCGAACATGTTCGTCCCTTCAGCCGTGGGGGCGTTATAATGTGATGGTCAATCCCAGTATTCGTTAGTAAAAGAGTAGCCCAAGAGTTGGCGGTGGGTGGTGATGACTAGCTGCCTTCCCTCTAGTCTTACACTGCTAAATTAGGGACGGCTAGCTCAGATAGCCCTCGTGTAGCTTTGCGCGAACTTCAAAACAAACAAACAATGCATCAGGCTGTTAGCTATAGAGATCCACACACAAATATAACTTATCAAACCATACTCTTGTCAAAGGTAAGGTTTAATAGTACACGTGTCTTTGAAGAGGAAAATAAGTGGGATAACTACAGCCCTAGGAGTGATAATAGAATATTTTTAGGCCTATAGTATAGTTAACAAGCAGCCCTATAGTTTACATCTTGCTATATGTGAACAAACCTATTCCGTATAACTTCGAGTTGCCCTTTCTAATTATATTTTTATGTTTATGTTTCAGAATATATTTACAATGCCTAAGACTTAAAACAGGATAAAATACAAACATAGAAAAAAGGTTACTGTTTCTATAGATAAGAGTAAGGGTGTAGATTTGGCATATCTGGATTTTTAGAAAGAATTTGACAAGGTGCTACATAAAAGGCTTGTAAAATATAATATCTCCATAGGTGTGGGAGATAAGTTAGCAAATTGGACAGAAGAGGAGTGGCTGGATGTAAAAAGCAGGTGATTGTTATAAATGGAGTTCAATCACATTGGATTAATCTCAGAAGAGGGGTACCTCATGGCTCAGTCTTAGGACCTTTGCTGTTTTTAATTTATATCAGTGACATGGGTGAAGGAATGGTCAACAAATTACTTAAATTTGCTAATAATATTAAGGTTCTTTTCAACACCAAATGTGTTTTTATATTAAGGGGGCATCAAATTTTTTAAGGTGTCGAGGTGGGGCATGGAATAAGGTTAAGAACCACTGACTTAGATCATTTAGTGAGTTGGGCAAATAAATGGCAGATGGGTTTCCATTATAACAAATGCAAGATAATGCATGTGGGTTATCATAATTTGAATTATAAGTATAATTTGCATGGAAATAACCTTAACAGTGTAATAACGCATAGGTGTCACACAGGTCAAAAAGATAGGGGGGGATTAAAATCTGCCCGTAGGGCATGAAAAGGGGGGACACCCAAACCTCCAGCTGGTAAAATTGCTTTACAAGGAATATATTATGGTAGGGGATATTTTCTATTACTTGAAATTGAAAGAAAAATAAATAGGTATAATACCACACATGTACTTATTTTTAAATAGATAGATATAATACCACACATGTACTTTTTTTTAAATAAATAGATATAATACCACACATTTACTTATTTTTA
>NW_013671622.1:54625-56217 GCF_000517525.1 Limulus polyphemus
ATAAATAGATATAATACCACACATGTACTTATTTTTAAATAAATAGATATAAAAGAGTTCAAACAAATCTCTGGATATGAAATACTGCATACAAATATAAAGTACTGGTAGTAAGTTACAAGATAATTTTGAGCATATGGTCAAAAGTGGTATTACCAAAAGTATTATTATGATTACTTTGTTGTATGTAACATAGAGCTAAACATTAACTTGAGGATATGATGGATAGATAGATACCTTTTTAGACACAAGATACTGCTACAACCGTTTTAACTTAGTCTAGAACATTTAGTTAAGCACTGAAGTCAATATCATTCAAAATCACTCGGTAATAGTGGCCCTGTCTTACTTCAAAACTGATGATCCTGCTAGGTTTAAATCTATAAATTTTCCAAATAGTTTCAAACGATGTGGTAAATGTAATACAAATTCATTGGCTGTTTCAATAAGAGACAAGGAGTTGGCTTATATATATATATTCAACATCTTTACATGATTCAAACGAGATTGAGACACAATAGACTTCAAGTAGTTTTTTTATTGTCCTTAAAGTGCTGTGAGAATGCTCACTAGTTGCATTATTTGCTGACATTATGAGAACTATGTTAGCCAATGTTACTACTGAATGAATCAGTTCTTTGTCAGATTCACTAAGGTTTTGAATATAATCAAATATTTATCGTATTTTAACATCTTTTTCTTCAGGAAAATTCACAGAAAAATCTCAAGACTTTGTCTAATTCAGACTTTGTGAATTTTAACATGCAGAATTTTGATGCCTGTGGTAATTTTTGGCCATACTTCTGTTCACAATGGACATATATTTTAAGATCAGTCTGTTCAAACCTATCACGGATTGCCATTATTATTTGGTCCAGAGCCTTAAAACAAACATGTCAATAATAATCACCTGGTGAATTTGATTATTAAATTTACCCATCTTTTCCTCATACTAATACTTTTGGTAATATCACTTTTGACCATATGCTCAAAGTATAGTGTTTCATATCCAGAGATTTATTTGGAACTCTTTGATATCCATCATTAAATCCACTATTTAAAAATAAGTACATGTGTGATATTTTATTAAACTTTTATCTTTTAATTTCAAGTAACAGAAAATATATCCTATCATAATACATTCCTTTGAAAGAAATTTGACTCCGCTGAGGGCTTAGGTGTCCCCTCCCCATGTCCCCCAGGCAGATTCCGTTCTTTTTTTACTTGTGTGATGCTATGCCATGGTAGGCCTATCAATAAGATGTGAAGTTCCACTTGTACAAGGTTATAGATTATCTACACTTAGATCAATATTATTGTTACGACAGCGGAAGTCACGTGATGCTGGTAACACGTCACGAGTTTCTAGAAGCACCATGACTTTTCCTGGCAACTCTAGTCTTTTCTAGGCGCCCTCTATCTTAATATATACGCCCGGCAAATAAAACGGAGAATAATGGCAGATACACAGATATAGAGAGAGATAATTGAGTCAACCGAGCTGTAGGCACCGAAAGTAAAGTGCTTGAATCGTTGTGAATAATAGCGTGTGTTTATAAAAGTAGTTAACTTGACAGTGACTGTGGAAATTA
>NW_013671623.1:0-17422 GCF_000517525.1 Limulus polyphemus
TCATACAGTAGATTTGTTACAGTTGTTATTTTGTAAAACACATCTAGAGACATCTTCACAGAATTAGTTAAATCATACAGTAGATTTGTTACAGTTGTTATTTTGTGATAATATTTGAAAATATATGTATCGGTTAATATTTAAATAAACTATAAATGTACATTTTAATCTAGGCACTGAAAGTTTCTGAAAATCCAAAAAATATTTTAGTTATGACGTTGTAAAGTGTGTGGCATCCAGGCTGCTCACAACTGTTCATAACTGACGATGTTTGTAACGTGATTGGATAAAACTTACACTGAGAAACTCGACTAATTCATAGCTCATAATTCAATTTAAACTATGGCATCAATAAGGTTAAAATTTGTAGTTGTAATAAAACCAAGAAAAATTGAGGGTGGCTTTTTTTTTCTATTGTAAAATAAGACGATATTTTATGGCATGACTTGAGATTACACGAGTTGGTACAATTTTGGGATGTAACATTTTTAAGAAGATTTTTTTTTCTTTCTAGCTAAGATTCTTTACAATTTTATGACATTTTAAGCATTTTTGTTTATCATGATGGTATGCTTATGTTATGTTTTTTCCTCACCTATAGACATTTGCTTTTGACCATTGCTTCTGGTCATATAAAGAAACTGATCCTCATTATGCCAATCAAAAAGATGTTTACCAACATTTAGGCTCAGACATCCTTCACAATGCATTTCAGGGTTACAATGCATGTATATTTGCCTATGGCCAGACAGGTAAGAATATATGAAAGCCCTTTCATCAATTATTTTTTGCTTGAGAAGTCTATTTGAATAATAATTTATGAAAATATAGAAGTCTCCTTTCAGATTCATAATCAGTCTTAGCTCCAAACTAAACATTTGTCAACTTAATACTATCTTTACCAGACTCCATGTTTTTAATTTGCTTGTCTTACTAATTATGTCTTTATTATGATTTATTCAGAATTTGTACTGTTTTGGGTTTTTCAGGTATTTAATTGTTGTAATTATATGTGTCTATAAGTAACTGAACAGTTACTGTGTATGTGTTCGTACATCTGTTACAAACAGAAGTAAAATGTAATGGAATTGTTCTTTTAGTTAGTAAATAAATAAACAGCACGTGTGTATAGGTAAATTATTAAAGGTATATGCACTATTAACTAGTTGCACGGTAAATAAGATTTATTTAAAATAAGGCACAGTCATAAAAATACTACAGCACTAAAACATATAGTCTTTTTGTTAGGGCTGTGTCCTGTTCTTAATAAATCTTATTTATTGAACAACTATTTAATATTGCATATACTTTTAACTTTTAATTACCCTCTTATTGAAAGAAATGTTAATCCTTTCCATGTTAGGGAAGTTCAACTTCTTTGAGGACAGCTCAATAAAGTATACTCATGGTTCAGTTTGTTGTAAGAAACTGTATCTTTCAATAGCTATCTCAACTATACTGCATTGTAGTAAATTGATTTTGTTTGAGCATTACACAAATGTATCATGGAATATTTGTGTGTTGGCATTAATTCCTAATGTTATTGAGCAGTATACGTAATAAAAATTTCAAATGTCTGATTATGATTTTCTTATATTTAAGTAGGACATTGATAGGTTATTATAGTTAGATGTTAGGTAACCGTCAGTGGAAAACATTTTTGAGATATGTAAGGTAGTACCATGAATTTACCTTATTGTTCTCTTAATTATGAAGTTTCTGTTTTTGAATTCCAGGATTTTGGGATTATAGCAGCTGAAATCCCAGGATTAGGGCTAAGATTATAAAGCTTTTGTTTTTGAATTCCAGCATTTTGGGGTTATAGCAGCTGAAATCCCAGGATCAGGGCCAAGATTATAAATCTTTTGTTTATTCATGTTCTATTTGGTCTTAATCAAAACTAATTAAACTATCTGCTTTTCTTACCAAACTTATGTGATTAAAAAATAATGCAAACAAAAGGGATTGTTGAAACTTTGAGCAATTGCACAAATAGCTTTGTTATTAAAATTCTTGAATCAGATATCATTTGACATGCATCACTATCATCCAGCAAGAAGCATTATTCACTAGCCAGAGTGTAAACAATTAAACTTAAGTACTGGCAACCTTCTGTTAGCTTTCAATGAAGTTTAACAAGAAGTTACATTGGTTAAAACGTTTCATGCAATTTGGTTCATTATCGACACTGTGAAATAAAAAAACTCGGGGCATATCAGTGACACCCATCCATACAAAGTTAATACATTCAGCAAATCCTGGGATTTGGGAAACCCCATTAACATAATGAAATTCCAGAATTGGAACCCAACTTGTCACAGTTTGTCCAAATGGCTTTCCAGCAATCACCCCCCCCCCCTCCCTCCCTCGTGAATAGAGAAAGCTGGTGCTCAAAAAAGTAATTTATATATGATATTTCAAAAAAGCTAGTACATTATTCTCAAGTGTAAACAGCTTTAACAGTCACCGTTACTTCACCTTATACTGTTTATCACATTATATTGTAGTACAGTAAGACCCCACTTAACGCCACCCTGCTTTAAGCTGATTCATTATAGAGCTTTTGTCTCCTTGAGAGATTGTTGTTTTCACAAGAGAGAAAAAATATAAAAATCCATAACTCTCTGACATTCCTTTTTCATACTAATGGTAGTCATACACTAAATAATTATTTAATAAAATAATGGAACAAAGATCATAGGATAATAACATGCAAAAAGTAGACAGTGTCCCGTAATTATCATGATTTTTCTGGCATTTCTAGTAACGCAGCATGAACTGTTAAAATTTCATCCATCTACACAGTATCGTTCACGTGGGAAAAAAAACATTTTGTTAGGAAGCAATCAATAAATCTCTATACAGAAAACCATGTAATATAATACGTCATTTGATAGACAAAAACCTTGCCGATGTTTTGGTTATAACTAATATAGTCGTAAACGTAAGAGAGAACTACATGTATTGACAAATCCTGAAAGAGAGAATGTGACAGGTGGGTATGGCAGGAGGGGTCTGATTTTCTGTTTGATTACTTTGTAACCAAACAAGATTGAAAGCTAATAAAAATTTGTTTTTTTTTCAGTGATGACAATATTATAGTGAGTAATTTATGTTAAATTTACCAGTACCTAAATAAAGCACTTATACATCATTCACAGGTATGAAACAATGTCTTCAGTTACATATCTCCATATATGTAATGGTAAAATAACCCTCTTTTTCTCAAGAACCTTCCTGAGTGCTAAACGGAATATTACTGTATCAAACAATATTTGGTCTGGGAAGACTGATCTTGTCAACAAGGTGAATTAAAAGAATGCTGTTGTAGGTTTTGTCGTTGAGCTTTTTAACATTATTTCTGTATCAAACATATAATACTATCATAGTTCTGAATGTATGAATCATGTATTTCTTGTAAGTTTTGAAATTCCATGTGACCTTTGTTCTTAGGTTCTGGCAAATCATTCACCATGATGGGTTCAGAAGAAAACAGGGGTCTAATTCCTCGCCTCTGTGATGACTTGTTTGGAAGGATAGCTTCTAACACCAATCCCAGTCTTTCATATAAAGTTGAAGTTTCATACATGGAGATTTACAATGAAAAAGTCCATGATCTCTTGGACCCTAAAGAGTGAGTATTCATGTTTATAGATGTATTGTTTTTATTATATACAATACCAAAGCAGATGTGTAGAAACATCACAATGAGACTGTACATATTTTGGAATGCTTTATTCTTAACTGGCCCGTTATGGGTTTCCATTAAGAATAACAAGCATAGCTTTTCAAATGCACTTTATCCTTTCTAATCAAATATTTATGAGCCCTTTTATTCAATACAAGAACTTAATTAAGCTTAGTGTAAATATTAATATTTCAAGGCAGTTACATTTTATTATTAGACTTGTGTTTAGCCATTTGAGAAATAAGACAGTTACATTTCATTATTAGACTTGTTTCTCCACACCTGTTATACTGTTCCACTTCTAGCATTATATGCTATACAAGTCAGTGTTTCATAAGTCACTGATATAAATAGAATTTAACTTAGATTTTAGATATTATATCGTCTGCTTGATGACCTCTGGATTTGAAGGCCCCACAAAACTTCATTAAACAAGGCATTGTTCAAATCAATGGTAACTTACATTAGGCCAGTTAAGATTCAAGTGTATAAAAATACATAGAATATTACTATGGTGGTTCATTACATTTGTTACTATATAAAAAATGTAGTTTCACTCATTAAATATGAAACTTTTCTCTCATTTTATTTTAAATTATAAACTTAATAAATTATACTCATATTTACCATTATATTATGGGAATAATTTATGTCAGGTTTTCGGTCTCAGATGTGTAGCCCATATTAACCCTTTCGAGATGAGTGAAAGGTCATGTCATCTTGTTTGTTGACTTGCATTCAAAATTATATTGAACTACTATTTCATGAATTTATAACAGTAAGTTTGGTATCACACTGTAGATTATAATTCAAATTTTAGAACTATACATTTCTTAATTTAAAAGTAAATATTTAAAAAAACACAGATAAACATTGATTTTTGTGTGTCACGTGGTATGTTGAATGCAGCACTGGTTCAAATTAGATGTTTGTGAAGTCAAAATACTAAGTCTACAGTTTTGTACGAATTAAAAACTCAAATTACAGATATTGATAGAATATAAAGTAAGAAGGTCTTATCTTTTCTATTTGCTAAGATATTGCTCATGTAATAAATCAAACACAGTGGCACCTCACCCACTTCTTTCCATTTTTGAAAATGCTCCCATATGTATATATATACACTTACTTCTATATATGACATGAATAACCAATCGGAAGCTCAGAATGTCTCCCTAGTAGTTTTTGCAACCTTTCTAATGTTCCTTCCATCATTTCTTTCTTTTGATTTCAATGAGGTAGTTTGTGTCTTTAGTCTGCTCAAAGTTTCATATTTTTTTAGAGTAAAATACATCTTAGTTACTAAGCTTGATAAATTATAGTTGAATTCTATGGTATTAATGTAGTAATTTATGATTTTTTAGTTATTCAACTGTATATATGAATCCTAGAAAAAAATATTTTGTTTTATATCCTCCATGTACAAAATTTTTAAAGGCTTAGCAACCTACGTCAAGCAGCAACTGAGTACAAAAGTCATAACTAGAAAAGATAATTGTTTGTTTTACTTGTTTATTTACTGTTCTATGTTTTAGGAAAAATATGTTTAAGAACTTATTTCAAAATAGTAATAATCTATATACATATATAATGTATAATATTGAAATGTGACTGTATTTTACAAAATACTAGTGTACTAAAACACAGCCAAGACAAGTTACTTTGTATCGACCAAAGGTCACCTTTATGTTATTTGATATGGTAACATGAGTGCGTGGGAGCCGCGTCATTGTAACTTCTGTATTGTTAGCCAGGCACGGCTGAAAAGACAATATAATAAAAATAATAAATATATATAAATGTATAATGTTATGAGATTTAAGCTATTTCGTCTAAACATTTATGTTTTCATGTTATAATTTGTGTTCATTCTAGAATGAAAGAGGCATAATTTATATTTATTTTCTAATTTTTTGTGGTAGTTGTGAGATCATTAAAATCTACCAAACTCGTACAAAGATTAATTACTGAAAATAACAGATAAATATAAAGTTTTTTTCTTAAGAAATGTTTGATAACTGTCCAGATATTATAGAGACTTCACATATGAAATTTCAAAATTTTCTAATGCATAAAAGTATTTTTAATCTTAAAATGAAAATTACTTTGCATGATAGATAGGCAAGATGTGAAAAGAAAAAAGGGCATGAGAGAAACATAATAAAAGACATAAGACTTAATAAAAAATTAGATATTTTGCATATGAAAGCATTGTAATGTTCACTGATAATCTGCCAAATTTTGTTAACATTTGCTTACAAATTTAAAAGTTATAGCATGAACACTATTACAAGCACAAAATGGTTATGAGGTCGTCACATTGACCGACCCTGCATTGAAAACACATCTGTGGTTAAAATTATTAGCTGCTTCATTACTAATTCAGAATCCTCTTCTCTATTAATAAATGTTGGATATCAAATAATGTTTCTGGAGTTTGACTCACTGGTTTGAGTAACTCTGGTGGTTAAAATTAACATGGATCATAGTTAAAGAACACAGAATTAAGGTTATTTTAACTCCATGAAAATCATGTTGACTATTATTCTATACAGCAAGACAGTTACCTTGTTATAAAGTTCACAGGATACTCATTTTGTGCAACCCTTAATTCAAACTTTTTTACAGTGCCCTCTCTTTTCAAGAAGTGTTTTGTTGTCCCTCACACCCTGTATAACCTATTTGTGTATATATACAGTAGACGATAATTGTTGTTATTACATTACTTAATAGTAGTAATATTTGTATGGTAAATTTTTAAAACATTTTTAAATTAGTACTTTCAGATATAATTATTTATGTGCTTTTACAGTCATAGTTGTGCACCCTCCTACTGACTCTCCATGCCTCTATTGGGGGGAGGGCACACCACAGATTTAAACAACCTGGAAAACCTTTAACTGGAGTTGTTGTAGTTAAAAATCATTTACATTAATTGATCTTCCTTATTATTATTGTAATAAATAACAATTTCATATTTTAGAACCAGACAGCATCTAAAAGTACGAGAACACAACATTCTTGGTCCATATGTGGATGGACTGTCCACTTTGGCAGTCTCATCTTTCCAGGTAAGAAGTAATTGTATGCAGGAAAGTGACATTTGTAGAATGAGTTTAGATAAAGAAAGCTTTTTGTGTGTGTTTCTAGGTTCCCCATTTTATCTTACAATATTAATACACTGCTTAAAAGTATAAGACCAGTTTGTAAATATTTGTTGTGTTAGTATTGGATAGGTGCACCAAAATTAAAACTTATCATTGCTAATTAAATGAAAAGGCACATTTGTGTGTCAACTAGTGTGTTGTTCTGTTGTGTGGATGGCTTATATGAAAATAACAGATGAGCTGTTACCTCTACATACAACTTAATGTTGTGTATAATTGTACAGTCATGATGAAAATCGGTAATGGAATATTATCTATCTTTAAATCTGTTTGGGTAACAACTATACCCAGAGTCCATAGTGTTATGTATCTGCTTGTTTGTTAATTTCCGGTAGAAATTCTTTCCGAGGAACTTCAGCGATACAAGTCCTTTCTTGATTAAACCAGTTTATTCTTCCGCGATACAAACTTTTAGTACACAGTAATTCCACAGTCAGTATGTTTCTCGTCACTTTGAACTTAACAACTTTTATAATACATGCTATGAATCACTGTGATTCAAAATCTCGATAACTTTGCTCTCTACGAGTTCAAAACACACACTAGCTCGAAACAGAATAGTAAATTACCTGAAACTCACCATAACTACTGTTCGATTAACTTCCTGGCTTTTCTCTGCCAAGCTTATATACTAACAAAGAGGCATCTTCAAAATTCACGAAGTTCCCTGATTATTCGAAAAATTCACCATGCATGCTCACAGCGTCACGTGACTTCCACTGTCGCAACAATAATATAAGTAAGTAGTGACTGCACACATATGCCAACAATGTATATATTGTAAGTTTGATTGGAAAGTGGGACAGTGTAAATATTATTAAAAAATCTTGTCTTAGGCAAGTTAATTATCTGGAACAAAGGTAAAAAATGAGTGCTAGCTGTGTTAAACATATTGTAGAACTTTACAGTAAATATTTCAATGAAATGGTGAAAATGACAATGTTTCAGAAGACAGAAAATGGGCTCACAACATATAAGTGTAGACGGATTATCCACCACATGGGGAAAATGTATCCATTCATTAAATGACCTGACTCTGTACACTGTGAGAGTTAAACCATTTCTTCTGTCGTGATGTCAAACCACAATGTAGGTGATTCCATTAATAGTTGATTACCTGGGAAGAACTAATGTATGACCCAGATCTACCTTTGGCACCCCATGCCAAGGAGTAAAGTGAAGCATGCCCAGGTCATATTAAGGAATATTATGCAAATGGAGGAAACCTGGGGTAGCTACAAGTTCAGAAATATGTTCTGTATGTTGTTATAAACCACAAATATCTGGTTCTCAACCAGTGTTCCATTTAGTGGTCCCAGAGATCTGGTTCTCAACTTTTGTTGCAGCTAGTGGTCCCAGCGATCTGGTTCCCAACCTGTGTTGCAGCTAGTAGTCTCAGAGATCTGGTTCTCAACTTTTGTTGCAGCTAGTGGTCCCAGCGATCTGGTTCCCAACCTGTGTTGCAGCTAAGGTCCCTAGAGCTCTTATGCAAGGAATACTTCAGACTCTGCATAATGTGAAGATTGGAAAATTTGTGTGAACATGCACTTGTGGTTTTATTGGTCACATTCAGTGATGTACACAATGTATGGTGTGTACCACCCAGAGGAAAAACAACCTAAGCACAGTAAATACAGCATTGCTTTGCACTGTATAGAATACATATATATTTCAATGGTCCTCTTATGGAAACTAAGAAAGTTAAACAATTTGTACTGGTTATTATCAATTACATCACTTAGTGGAACTGAAGATTTCCCATTGGCTGATAAATCAGCACAGTATATGTTTGATACACTAAATGAGCTCTAAATAGCACAATTTGGCACACATAAAAAAGAAACTCACACAGATAAAGATGCTAATTTCAATAGTCAGCTCTTATCTGAGTTATGTAAAGCATTGTGTGTGGGGAAAATGCATGCTTCACCTTATCTCCTTTTTTCTAATGGTTTAGCAAAACACTTAGTACAAACTATAAAGTGGATGCTTACAAAATTTTTTAATTGTCATGGAACTTACTGGGATGAATAATTGCCATATGTCACGATGCCATACCTTGAAATTAAACAGAGAACGGCTAGTTTTTCAATATGCATGTTTGTGTTTGGTTGAGAAATATAGCTTCCCATGGATGTGGTGTATGATCTACCCCCCTACCTTGTAGAGAAGATGTGCCACAGTCTATGAAAAAACGTTTGGAGTGGTTAAGGTTTTTATTATCTGATGCAAATAACTTTGTGCATCAACAGCTGGGAAAGACTGCCATTATAGCAGAATAGATGTTATGATAAAAAAAGCAAGAAGACTGGGTATGGCTGTGTTACATGTCAGTAACACAGAAACAAACTGGTTCTAGTTGTACAAGTTCTTATTTTATCATCCAACAACTGTTTCAGTCATATAACGAGTAATGGCTTTTACATGGCATGCATGAGTTTACTGCATACATTGATAAACTAAGAGTGTATTTAACTGACCTTTTCTTCCAAGCTCTCAAACAGCGTTTTGCCTCGAAATATTACAGAATATCATGTGGTAGCTGCTTATTTACAACATAGTTAGGATCGCTGATTTAGTAGATGTAATAGTTAGAACTAGGGATGCATGGGTACGTGGCCAAATATTTGGCACCGGTCAGATATTGGGCTACCCGGTAATACTCAGCTCTGATCGATTGTCAAAGCCCGGCATCTAAGCTCTAATCTTTGTGGCAACTAATGCAGTATTGAAAGTTACAGTCAGTAATTGGTTTAGTTATAAAAAAAAATTTGTTCCGAGCAACAAAAACTGACCTCCCACTGAAAGTTAGGGATTCAGAGAACAATGGGGGTTAATAACAGGCATGGCTTGAGAAGTGGATTTCTGGGGAAGGTGGGGTTTTTGAGAACAATGAGGTTAGGGTTTGAGAAGTTGGGGCTAGGCATTGAAAGTTGAAAGTAAAATTTTACTACTTGTGCATCCCTAATTAGAACAGCAAGTTCGTATGATTGAAGATGTTCTCTGGAAGTTTGAAAAGTCAGCTGAAAGAACATTACAACTCCTTATTTTCAAACTACTGAGGGATTTCAGAGAATGAATTGTTTGTAGAACATGTTACAAAAATCTCACACTATCTAGAGGAGGTAGTGTAACTTCTGTGTAGCAGATCATGTAATACCTTCTAAATATATCTAGTACATATAATTGTACATATATTTCCTCCATCTGCAGTGAGGAAGTTGTGTTTTTTGTCAGAACAGCATATAGTAGTTATATGTTTATGACTCTAAGGGGAAAAGTTTTCATTTTACTAAGTTTTGCATGTATTTATTTTTCTGTGATACCAATTGAAGTAATGAATCAACTCTTAATGAAGATGTAATATTGTGATAAAGTGGTTACTGGTGTTGGTGGCCACGTTATATGTCAAATTTATTTTACTGTAAAATATTGTATTTAGCCTAGGTTGGACTGGTGTATGTTGATAAATACTGTAATAATGTAAAAATATAAAAACTGGCTAGAAGAAGTTTAGAAGAAACCTTTTGTTTGGCTGAATACTGTTAGTAAATGAATTGAGTTAAGCAGCTCATAGGTGGTAACACGTTACTGTTTTGTGTTTTACTTTTTGTACAAGAGGGTTAATTTTGTACTGTTGTCTAGAGAATTATGTTGTGTTATGAACTAGCTTGAAATTATAGACGTTTGATTGTGTATTTTTGATAATTTTTTGTTTGCTGTTAAAATATCCACATTAAAATTTTGTAATTAATCTAGTTTTGTTGTTTTGATTTGCTTTTGAGTCTTAATATGTGAAGTTGTTTTCCTCTTTTATATGTCTGTTATGTCATGTAAGTGTTTTACAGGGACAAGAGTAAGTTACACAATTTTCTTTGAATTAAAATAGACAAGGATGGCCTGAAGGAAGAGGATAGAGGAAATATGTAGTATGCAGTCTTATTCTATATTTTTTTACTGTTTTATTTAGCAGCGTGGCTTTATAAGGTTCACCAACATTTTTCTGAAATTTCATGGATAAAAACATATAAAGTTGCTGAAGGAAGTGTCTAAGTTTCTTTCATTATAGTTACCTATTGTTGTAGGTCATTTATCTATTTATTATGTGTGCTTTTGTTTGAGAAAGATTACTGTAAAGTAAAAAAAGTGGGCTGTGGTCTTTTCCACTGGTGAGCCATGTGATACTTAGAGGATACATTCTCCTTTTTTTCCAGTCAGAATTACCAACAGTAATGTGGGTATTGTATGTGCTCTAACAATAATAGCATTGTAGAAATTTGTATATAATGCTATGTTTTCTCAGTCTGGAGCATATTTTGAAGTTCTTCACTCAGAATTCTTGAATCTTCAGAGATTTTTTTTACCAATCTTTGATTTACTGTAAAGGTGTTTTCCTTTGTCCACACTATTATGAGTTTTAAGAGCAAACCATTGTTAAATGTTTTACTAGTCCAGTATTGTTGAATGAATACATACGGCAGACATTTAGTAATATCAATGGATTTTCTAGACATAACACATATATATATATATATTATTTTTTTTTTTTGAAGCACTAAATTTGCTTCCCCAAAAGGTCAAAAGTTGCATTATAACATTGATACAGAGAAAAGTAATTTGGACTATAGTAATGGTCAATTTTTTTTCCTATAACTACTGAATGAATCACATTTTGCTTAATGTTTGAGGTGATTCTTTTATTACTTTGCTTTGAGCATTTTTTTGGAAAAATAGGGTTGCTCAGGAAATATATTATTACAAAATATATGTAATAAAGTTGTATTTGGTATCTACATATTCAAATTTTAGTTCAGTGATTAGGGTGTGTTTTACAACCCTAGGACATCAGCTGTTTGATGACAGAAGGAAACAAGTCCAGGACAGTGGCTGCTACTAACATGAACAGTGAATCTAGTCGATCTCATGCTGTGTTTAACATCACTTTAACCTGTTCTCTGACCGATGTCCAGTCTGGGGTACGTTTATTTAAAACATCAAGGAAAAACTAGGCTTACTAGTTTTTAAATACATATTCTGTTGTAATGGTAATGGAATCATATTTTTCATTTCCATAATGAAATAATAAACGTATAAAAATTAATTATTCATATCAAGATATGATTGGTTAGTAGGAAAGAGCACTTATTCAAAATGCATTACTTTTCTAAAACACCCATTCTGACTGATGCTAGAAAAAACATATTGTAGAAGATTGTTGTGTTTCCAGTATTGTATTATTAGTTGTAAGTTGGGTAAAATTATTCCCTCTTTTGTGTTGTTTTGTTTAATGTTGCATAAATTTTTAGAAATACAAAATAATATTGTTGTGTTTAAATGTTGTTTTTTCTGCTGAAAGTTTTTGGAAGTTATAATCAATATCAGCATTCGTTTTCAGGTTACAGGTGAAAAGGTGTCCAAAATGAGCTTAGTTGATTTAGCTGGTAGTGAGAGAGCTGTAAAATCTGGAGCTGTAGGAGAACGCTTGAAAGAAGGATCCAATATCAACAAGTAGGTTTTAAGCCTAATCCAAGTTTAGCTTCTAGTATAAAAACTGTGAAGTCTGGGGTCTGTAGGAGAATGCTTGAAAGAAGGATCCAATATCAGCAAGTAGGTTTTAAGCCTAATCCAAGTTTAGCTTCTAGTATAAGAACTGTGAAGTCTGGGGCTGTAGGAGAATGCTTGAAAGAAGGATCCAATATCAGCAAGTAGGTTTTAAGCCTAATCCAAGTTTAGCTTCTAGTATAAGAACTGTGAAGTCTGGGGCTGTAGGAGAACGCTTGAAAGAAGGATCCAATATCAACAAGTAGGTTTTAAGCCTAATCCAAGTTTAGCTTCTAGTATAAGAACTGTGAAGTCTGGGGCTGTAGGAGAATGCTTCAAGGAAGGATCCAGTATCAACAAAAATATTTTAAGCCTAATCTTAGTTAAGCTATCAGTGAGAGAACCTTTACGTCTGGGGTTTGAATAGAAACAAAATATCTGCAAGTAGGTTTTAAACTGTGTCTAAACTTTGGATACTGTTGTTAACTCTTTCACTATAAGGTTTATATTTAGGTACACAGTAAGTAACAATAAGACACAGGTCTTAATACTTCATTACGTAACTGAAATTTAAAATTGGTAAAACTTCCTTTGCAGTGGTGTAAGATACCAAACTCCTATGACAGTGAAAGATTTAAAATTGTGTCAATTTTGTAACTGTACTCACTTCTTCTTCTTGTTTTTTATAACTTTATTCTTGTTTGCTTAATAATGTATTTTAGTATTGCTGTAAAAAGTGAATACATTAGAATCTTAACACAAGGTAAAAGTATTTTCATAAGTGCAATCAATATAGTGTGTCATTAAATCAACTAGTTCAGATATAGAAATTGTCACCCTGTAAAGTCTGTCTTTTGTAATTTTGCAATCTGTTGTTAATGGACTCCACTAGGTGATAGTCTTCTTCACTGGACATGGCAGATCAGAGATAAATATTTTCATAAATTCAGTTCCCAACTGGATATGTTCCTAGTTTGTAATCCAGTGTGATACAAAATGGTGTTATATCTATATGCAAGTTAGTACAACCTCAAATTATCTTTTGTAGCAACAGAATATGAAAGTGTGTGTAATAATTACAAAAAATATAATTGTAGGATACTTTTTTTCTGGCATATGTTATTATTATTATTATTATTTTATTCTAGGTTTCGCTTTTTTTCAGATTTCTTTTCGTTTTGAATGTTAATAACAATTTTTCACTCTGTGTGTATATTAATCTTTCGTATAGATCACTGACAACCTTGGGCCTGGTCATATCAAAACTAGCTGACCAATCATCAGGAAAAGCAAAAGACAAGTTTGTTCCATACCGGGATTCTGTACTCACATGGCTTTTAAAAGTAGGCTTAGTATTCGTTATATTTTAACCTTCAGCATATCTGCATAAAGTATCTGAAGTACTTCTTTAATTTTCAGTGAAAAAATAGATCATACGTTGACTATCTTCACTGAACTAAACTGACTTGTAGAACAAAGCTTTACGGTGTGCAGTGTTGAAGTTAGAAAAGCAAGCTCTTTCATGAAAAAAAACTTTCATTTGTTTTATTGTCTCCATTTCATAAATGATTTACTTGGAATTTCATGACTGTAATTTAATTTTGCAGTCGCATTCTTTGCATATATGGGAAAGAACAATTGCAACCGATATCCAAAAACAAACATTACAACTTAGACTGCTTTAGCTTTTAACTCCAGTATTTATTGTGGCATATAATAATATAGTATATGAGCAATTGAGAAAATACTGACATTGGGAGAATGAGAGAGAATAGAATATTAACTTAAACTCATTCTAAAATGTGATCAAGAAAACTGAAAACAACCGTCTAATGCTTTATTATATTTTTCTCTTAAATTCCATATGATGCATTAGCAGTTTGACTGTTTGCTTTAATACTTAATGGGTATGTAATAGCAAAAATTTTATGATATGGAGATGAACAAGACATTAAGACACAATGTAACGCAAGTTTTTTTTAAAGCAGCTTTATTAATTATATCTTAGTTACTGCATAGTCATACTTTGTGACAAAGTTTTGTTAAAGCAGCTGAATTAATTTTATCTTAGCTACTACATAGTCTCACCAGCTCGGCATGGACAGGTGGTTAGGGTGCTTGACTCGTAATCTTAGGGTAGCAGATTCGAATCCCCGTCCCACCAAACATGCTTGCCCTTTCAGCCGTAGGGGCATTATAAGTGACAGTCAATCCCAATATTCGTTGGTAAAAGAGTAGCCCAGTGTTGAGTTGGCAGTGAGTGGTGATGACTAGCTGCCTTACCTCTAGTCTTACACTGCTAATTTAGGGATGGCTAGTGCAGATAGCCCTCGTGCAGCTTTGTGAGAAACTCAAAACAAACAAACAAACATAGTCTCACTGTGTGACAGTTAGTTTTTTAAGCATTTCTTAATTTTATCTTAGCTACTACATAGTCTGACTGTGTGACAGTTTTTTTAAGCATTTCTTAATTTTATCTTAGCTACTACATAGTCTGACTGTGTGACAGTTAGTTTTTTTTCTTAAAGCAGCTGAATTAATTTTATCTTAGCTACTGCATAGTTTGCCTGTGTGACAGTTAGTTTTTAAGTATTTCTTAATTTTATCTTAGCTACTGCATAGTCTGTGTGACAGTTAGTTTTTAAGCATTTCTTAATTTTATCTTAGCTACTGCATAGTTTGCCTGTGTGACAGTTAGTTTTTAAGCATTTCTTAATTTTATCTTAGCTACTGCATAGTTTGACTGTGTGACAGTTAGTTTTTTAAGCATTTCTTAATTTTATCTTAGCTACTGCATAGTTTGCCTGTGTGACAGTTAGTTTTTAAGCATTTCTTAATTTTATCTTAGCTACTACATAATCTGACTGTGTGACAGTTTTTTTTAAAGTAACTCTATTAATTTTATCTTAGCTACTGCATAGTCTCTGTGTGACAGTTGAAGTTTTTTTTTTATCTAAACTTCTTTCTTTAGTGTTTCAAAACCTAAACTTTTCATAACTAGTTTTCTTCAAATATTACAACTTCAAAGATATATTTTCTAGTCTGTTTTAAATTTCTTATAATTTTCTTATTAAGTATGAATTATTTGACTTCAAGTTAAGTTAGACATTCTTTATGTTTCATTAGCTAAATTTATTGTAATTTAAGACAACTTTAGAACTTCATATTTTTCAGGATAATTTAGGAGGTAACAGCAAAACTGTAATGGTGGCTACTATCAGTCCAGCAGCTGATAACTATGATGAAACACTTTCAACTCTGCGTTATGCAGACAGGGCTAAACGCATTGTTAATCATGCCATTGTCAATGAAGATCCTAATGCTAGGATCATCAGAGAGCTTCGAGAGGAAGTGGAGCAGTTGCGAGAACAGCTAAAGCATGCTGCAGTAATAAAGGTTTGAGTTTGTTTTGTAGAATGCTGTATGAAAGTTGTTGGTGTAGACCCTAAATATATAAATACTTGTACATTTACTAAGCTCATTCAAATTAAATCATATTTTATATAATAACTAATTGACACTCCCATTCACTGCATGTGGAATATACATGGAACAGTTAGTGTTAAAATATGGGGTCAATTCTGAAAGCCAATCCCTCCCCCATTTGTTACTTCGATGGGGTGCCCTAAGAGTACTTGCCAGGTTTGGCGATAATAAGTTTGTAAAGGGCCTTTTATCATATGATTTTATAGATAAAATTTCATTTTTAAAAAATTTACACCCCCAACCCCCTTATCCCCCTGTTTGTAGTATCAACAGTTTGAAATTTGTTACCATGTCTCTGGAGAAATCTTCTTTTCATGCATGGATATTCAACCTGTAACAAGCAGCTCCATCTTTAAAAAAGTACACTTATAATGTTTAAACTGGCATCACACAAAGTATAAAAGGTACAACAAAAAGCATTTAGAGTGACATAAATATAATTGTTCAAATACCTACAAGTCTGACAAGATAAAAATGAAAAGTTGTTATATATTTTGCTGATTTTGTGACAAAATTCATTTGATATTTTTCAAAGTTCATGGATCATGTAATATGTTGAATGTTTTATTGTTTAAGTAATTGCTACTGTGTAGTTTAAGTAATTGCTACTGTGTAGCTTAAGTAATTGCTACCGTGTAGTTTAAGTAATTGCTACCGTGTAGTTTAAGTAATTGCTACCGTGTAGTTTAAGTAATTGCTACCGTGTAGTTTAAGTAATTGCTACTGTGTAGTTTAAGTAATTGCTACTGTGTAGTTTAAGTACTTGCTACTGTGTAGTTTAAGTAATTGCTACTGTGTAACACTGATGAGAAAGCTTCTGTTAATTTTTAAAACACTTCACTATGTACAAGTTTTTTAGTTCGAATGATGTTAAGCATGCTAGACTAAATATAATGAAAGATTGGGCTGTTAATGATTTATCTGTTGTATAATACACAGTTGTTATAGTGATAAATATTGTAAAACTAATAGGGAGACTTGGCTAATAATGTTTTACATATTGCATATAACACAGGAGATACAACAATAGTAAATATCATAAAACTAAATAAAACAAGATACTAAGCTACTACTGTTTTATGTAATGTATAAAAGGCCAGTTAAACCAGTGATAAGTTCTAGAAAACCAAAAAAAAACTTGGCTGATAATGTTTTACATGGTGTGTAAAACAGCAGTAACAACAATGATGAATGTTTTAAAACTAGACATAACAAGAGACTGGGCTGTTAATGTTTTATATTGTTTAAAACACAATAGTTACAACAATGATAAATGTTTTGAAACTAGACATAACAAGAGACTGGGCTGTTAATGTTTTACATTGTTTAAAACACAATAGTTACAACAATGATAAATGTTTTAAAACTAGACATACCAAGAGACTGGGCTGTTAATGTTTTGTATTGTTTAAAACACAATAGTTACAACAATGATAAATGTTTTAAAACTAGACATACCAAGAGACTGGGCTGTTAATGTTTTGTATTGTTTAAAACACAATAGTAACAACAATGATAAATGTTTTAAAACTAGACATAC
>NW_013671623.1:18334-36081 GCF_000517525.1 Limulus polyphemus
CTAAAATATCATAAATTACTATATCGATATCATAGAATTCCACTATAATTTATCAAGCTTAGTAACTAAGCTGTATTTCAGTCTAAAAAAATATTAAATTTTGAACAGACTAAAGACACAACCTACCTAATTGAAATCTTGTTTTGAAAGAATAGGATAGTATCACAACACTTGAAAATGGCTAAGAAAGCCACTAGGGGGACATTCTGAGCTTTCAATTGATTATTCAGGTGTTATATATAGAAGTAAGTGTATATAAAGCAGCGTTTCCAAAAATAGAAAGAGGTGAGTGGGGTGCCACTGTGTTTGATTTATTACATGAGCAATATCTTAGCAAATAGAAAAGAAAAGAGGTTCATATTTTGTATTCTAGCTTGTCAATATCTGTAGTTTGAGTTCCTAATTCGTATGCGAAACTATAGACTTAGTATTTTGACATCACAAACATCTAATTTGAACCAGTGCTGCATTCAACATACCACTTGACACACACAAAAATCAATGTTTAAGTATTTTTTTTCTATTTACTTTTAAATTAAGAAATTAAATAATGTATAAAACTAAAATTTGAATTATAATCTACAGTTTGATACCAAACTTACTGACATAAGTTCATGAAATAGTAGTTCAATAAAATTTTGAATGTGGAGTCAACAAACATGACAACATGGCCTTTGGCTCATGACCCGTCTGGAAAGGGTTAAAACATGGTATTCTTCAAATTATTCTATTTTTGCTACATTTTATTTTATAAAGCACAAAACTGACATCTAGTGACAATAAATATGTGTAATAATATCTTTTTTTCAATAAATGTTTTTCCAACTTTAAACCATTGACAAAAAGAATATCCACTACAGAAAGAAAAGAATGTTGTATTTTGTTGGTGTTAATTTAACATGTTTAGTCGGCATTGTTTTAAGACTGAAACAGAATTGTGGGTATGTGTGTTTAGAGACCCTTGAGTGTAAGTGAATTCCATGTTTTAAAAACGAGTTAGCCTAACCCATTACTGATCTACCATGCATTTGGACATTATTGAGATAAGCTGGTCATTGTAGTAAAATAAATGTAAGGTGTTGACAACAGAGAATAAACCAGTGGAAAAGGTGAATATTTTATGTAAATTTGTAATAGAAATTCTTGGAACTGAACTTCATATTTTGTAGGTGGTGCCACTGTCTCATGTCAGTCTATGTATTGTTTTACTAGTTTCACTTGTTGGTTGATCATCTTGAGGTTGTGTACAGTGAATGAGAAAAAGTCATCATTAATGTTGAGAAATTTGAAATTATCAAAATTAAGAATGAAGACAAATCACTGAGCTGTACTTGATAGCCAACAGTAATGAACAATAAGATCATTAGTGTTGAAAAGTTTGAAATTATCAAAATTAAGAATGAAGACAAATCACTGAGTTGTACTTGATAGCCAACAGTAATGAACAATAAGAACATTAGTGTTGAAAAGTTTGAAATTATCAAAATTAAGAATGAAGACAAATCACTGAGTTGTACTTGATAGCCAACAGTAATGAACAATAAGAAAGAAAACTAAATTCAGTTTTAAAAATTTCCTTAGAAAAGCAGAAAGTTGAAACCTTGTCTGGAAACAATTGTTAATACAAAATCTGGATGTATAAAAGAAAAAAAAATACATATTTTGTAGTTGTATTATTCCTCAACTCTAGTCATGAGAACTTGGAATTCAACATTCTTCTTCTTGACACTGCCTGTGAAGAATCGAATCATGAAAATGTATCAATGCACTTAAAGTTGTATGAGTAATATCCCTAGGCCTCAGTAAAGGGCTAAGTAAGGCCCAATTATTAGTGTGCTGGACTGTGGATCCATGGCACATTATAAGAACCTCATGAGTCAGCATTGGTTAATGTTGACTGGTTGCTTTTCCTCTAGTCTGTCAGTTTAAAATTAGGAATGTTTAGTACAGACAGTCCTAGAGTAGCTTTGCACAAAATTCAACAAACAAACATAAGATCTCAAGGATTTTTTTTTTTAATAGCAATTAGAAATAGAAAGATGAAAATTTGCATTAAAGTATCATTAGATGAGAAAAATCATGTTTTCCCAGATTTATTCTCTAATGCTTTTAGATTGTTTAGTGAGAAAATGCTTAAAATTGAAGCTTGTTTTCTTTATTATCCAAACTTATAATTTATTTCAGCTGACTGGTCTGCATTGAAACTATTTGTTATAATATTTTAATCAAAAGCAAATTTTTTATAAAAGAAACAAAACAAAATCAATGTTCCTTTTCTTCGGCCGTGCTAGGAAAGACAACATGCGTTAGAGAAAATGGGAATCTCTGTTCAAGCCTCGGGTATCAAGGTTGAAAAAGATAAGTACTACTTGGTGAACCTGAATGCTGACCCTTCACTTAATGAACTTCTGGTGTACTATTTGAAGGTAAACTGATTTTTGTTTCTCCAAAAGTAACTAATTTAAAGTTGTTGTTTTTTTCTATTAATATTGCATATCTCTCTATACTAAGTATTTGGTGTCAATATTGTATTTTGATTAGTGTACAAAAAATAGATCTTAGCATTCTAACATTTACACCAGTTCAAGAAAAAAACTATTTGAGGTATTTCTAGGCCATTTTTTTACCCTTTTTTTCAAAATTAAAGATTTTCTACTTTAAAATGTCTACTTTCAGTTTCTTCAACACATTTTGTCAAAATACTTCTACATATCCCTCAAAAATGGTGTTGACAATCATAATCCTGAACTGAAAATTAAAATTTACACATAACAACCACTCTAGCAACAGTATTCATGGCAATTCGCAGTCTATTTGGTGGTAAAATTTCATCAATTGTTTTGTCACAAACTCATTCCATAATAAAGTGGAAAATACTGCAAGGAATGAACCAAAACATTGGTTGTAAAAAGTTACACCCTAACTAAAAGAGGTCTGTAATTGGAGAGTTCATTTGTAGTGTTGAAAATAAATAAATTTTTTGTTTTTCTTTTCTTCTCTGATACTTTGACATTTGTGGTGTTAGGTTTATACTTTTCTTAAACTTTAAATTGATGTATAATTTAGTTGGGTAGTGTTATTAGTTTTCAAGATATTGTGTTTTTAGATAATCTAAATCTGAGCTGCATACTAATGAAATAATTTGCATAATTAATTGGAAGTGAATTGTTTTATGTTACTTTCAATAATTTCATCAAAGTTTGAGGTCCTTAGTTTGTTCTAGAGTCCAAAACCAGTAATGCAAACATCAATGGGCAACAAGCACCTTAAAGAAAGAGATTAATGCATGTTTGTTTGATTTTCGTTGCTACTGATGTTCTTGTAGCTGGTGTGGTAAGTGTTAATGATTACTGAAACTCCAATCATAACATTATAGACTAAGTTTATTTAACTTAAACATTATTTGATATCAATAGAAATGTTTAGGTTTATCTTACCATTTGAAATATATTTTAGGCATCTAATAACATATTTTTTCTGAAGTTTTATCTTGGGGATTTGATTACTCCTACAGGAGAAAACACTTGTAGGACAACCTGATGCTCCTGTTGAGCAAGACATCCAGCTGTCAGGGTTAGGTATTATGCCAGAGCATTGTGTCATAACAATAGAGGAGAATCAGGAGGTATTCCTCAGCCCAATGGAGGGAGCAAGGTTTGTCAGTTAAAATTATTCTAGCAATTATTTTGTAATTAAAAACATACAACATATATTATAAGTCCTTTACCATTTTAGAACATATAAACATTTTTTATTTTTGCCAAAAAATATTCTTCGCCCTCAGTTCATAATACTAACAGAAATACCTGCCCTCTGGGCAGGTATAACTGCTAGTTCCTGTGGAAGGCTATTGTGCCTGCAGCCTTTTCTGGAATTCTCTGACAGTTCTACAACAATTTAATCATACTTTACATTCAGTAATGTTCACTATCCATGAGAAAAAGAATTTTATTTAAATTTTAGTTTATAAATGAGCTATCATCACAGTAGTACATCACAGAGTAGATTTTATTGAAGTATTTGTTTTTAGACACAGTTATACAGTTATCAATGAAACTGCCCAGCCCTGCTTTTCTGTTGCACCACTCGTACGATTTTCGCTAAAGAAAAACAAATATTTTTTATATTTGAAACTTACTCCTTTTTGTTTGTAATTTTTATGGGTTAAATCTGAATCATATAATTTTTGTGGAAATTTAAATTGTTTTATTTATTGCTAAGCTATAAAAATACTGCTTAGTTATAAAAATATTACTCCATTATAATAAGATTATTACCAGGTGTAATATTAATATAGTGTAATGTGTCAACAAATGGTTGTAAACATTTTATAATGTAAGAACAGAAAAAGTCATCTGCTAAGCTATAAAAATACTGTTTAGTTATAAAAATATTACTCCATTATAATAAGATTATTACCAGGTGTAATATTAATATAGTGTAATGTGTCAACAAATGGTTGTAAACAATTTATAATGTAAGAACAGAAAAAGTCATCAAGTTACATATATATTGGTATAAAAACCCTATGCTTGTTCCATATTACCAGTTTTGCCCTAAACCAAGGTTTTATCAACAGATAATGTCAAAATTGTGTCCATAAACCCTTACATGGTACATTGAATTCAAGCCTCTTGTTTATAGGCAAAACTAATTTCAATAAGTATACATTATACGTGCACCATCGACAATGCTATTAAGCAATGCCATATGTGATCCAAGGGCACAGGAGCATCTGATGTCCTGTTAAAAGCAAAGCTGCTGTCACTTTAGTAGCTGAGCCACTAGACTTACATTTCTGGACATGCTGGAAAATTTCTTATGTTTAACTGATTGTGTAGTTGGCATCTGTTCTTTCCAGCAAAATATGCTGATCTGAAGATTGCCCAAGGGAAGCAATATAGCATGTTTGATAAATTACAAATATATGTACAGATTGGCACTGAACTTGAAAGTGGCTGTGTGGAAGAGGTAAAAATTATAATACTTTAAAAAGTGTACAGCCATTTGTTGCCACTCAATACAACACACACACGTTTTTCATTATTTATTAACATATGTTAAAAGGAGTATAGCCTGTTAATTTCGTTGTTAAAGTAAAATCTTTGATTTCTTCTCATTCCATTTCCTATAATTTAAAAAAAGTTAAACTTATAAAACAGTATTTCTAAAAACCTTCATTGATTGTAAATAAAGATGTAGGTCAAAGCTTTTTTTTTCTTTTTGCAGAACCTGTGTGAATGGGTCTGTGATAACAACCAAAACGCAGTTGAGGCATGGAGACAGAGTTTTGTGGGGAAATAACCATTTCTTTAGAGTCAATTGCCCTAAATCTGCAAGTAAGCCTTATTTTTCATGCACATGTTAATTATGGCCAAATATATTGTTAACAGTGAGGATAACCAGATATATCGTTAACAGTGAGAATAACCAGATATATTGTTAACAGTGAGGATAACCAGATATATCGTTAACAGTGAGGATAACCAGATATATCGTTAACAGTGAGGATAACCAGGTATATCGTTAACAGTGAGGATAACCAGATATATTGTTAACAGTGAGGATAACCAAATATATTGTTAACAGTGAGGATAACCAAATATGTTCTGAACAATGAGGATAACCAAATATATTGTTAACAGTGAGGATAACCAAATATATTGTTAACAGTGAGGATAACCAAATATGTTGTTAACAATGAGGATAACCAAATATATTGTTAACAGTGAGGATAACCAAATATATTGTTAACAATGAGGATAACCAGATATATTGTTAACAGTGAGGATAACCAAATATATTGTTAACAGTGAGGATAACCAGATATGTTATTAACAGTGAGGATAATCAAATGACGTTTCAGTGCATTGTAATCTGTAATCTTTAGTTTTCTGATTAATACTTTTAGTTGGTTTATTATATAGAATTAGCTTCATTAATATCTAATTTGAATTTTGATTCTAATCTATTTAGTGTACTTGCTTTTGATCAGAAATTTTATTTAATATTTATTAACAACCCTTTTTATCTCTAAGATTTTGAAATCCATTAATTTTTGGTTTCCTTTCTACAAATTTAAAGATATATACGTAATCCAGAGTTTTCTGTTTGATTAAACAATGTCTCCTATCATATTGTTTTATTTTCAAGGGTTGTTGATGATAATTTTAATAAAATGATAGTTTTAATGGGATAAAATGAACTGTTCAAATGTGTTTGTTAAGACTAAATGTTTACCAGTTAAATGGAAAAAATTTGATCAACAGGTGAGTGTTTCAAACTGACCTTTTGCAGCTAGTAATCACAAAATAGCAAGTTTATTTTGTAACAAACAATCATTAGGTTCTGATTGTTAACCAATCAGATTTGTTTATAACATTCAATCTGTTTTTATTCATCTTGTACATCAGCTTTAATACAAAAACAGTCAATGTCTTCTGTCTGATTTTTTCACTGTTACTCAAATGTTCTTTAAGGTATTTTAAACATAGCTTCTTTTTTTAAATTACTTTATCCTTTTATTCTCAGTTTCTTTACTAAAGTTACTTCAACAAGAATTTTGGTGCACATGTGTACTATTGAAAATGTTACATGAAAATTAATAGTCTTACCATTAAAGTTAACAATGCTATTGTAAAATAGTTGTACAATGTAGTATCTAGTGGGTACGTACTTCCATGTGAGGCCTGGTGCTTAGGGTGCTCGACTCGCAATCTGCTGGTCATGGGTTTGAATCCCCATTACTGAACCTGTTTCCCTTTTCAGCTAAGAGGTATTATAATGTGACAGTCATTGGTAAAAGAGTAGCCCAAGAGTTGACAGTGGGAATTGAATCTCGTCATTGAACATACTTGTCCTTTCAGCAATGGGGATGTTATAAAATGACAGTCAATCCCACTATTCATTGGTAAAAAGTATCCCAAGAGTTGGCAGTAGGAGTGTGTTATTGACTAGCTACTTTCTCTCAAGTCTATCGCTTCTAAACAAACCACACCATTTCAAACAAACCTCGCCATTTCCATGTGCACTTCTTTTCTGTTGACAGTGAAAGGTGTTTGTAGGTTTTATTGTCGCCCTGTTACTTTTCCATTTTGTCATCTGGAAAGATCAGTGTCAATTAGACTTCAAACTTGCATTTATTTTCAGCACTTTTTAAAAATTTCACTGGAAAAATGCACTTAATACAAACAACACTAGAAAAAAAAGTATTAGGGTAATTTTTGCTGAAATGCTGTAAATCAATTTGTTTCTTAAAGTGAAGTTATTTTATCCTTCATTTGAAAGTGAAATACTCTGTGAGGTGTGTATTTCTTCAAATGAATGTGTTTTTTTTTAAGTTAATGAAGACAATTCTTTTGAATATAAAGCACTTACTAGTCCTGATGAACCAGAGAGACCTATTGACTATGATTTTGCCCGAGAGGAACTTATGATGAAAGAGCTCAGTAATGACCCAATACAGACAGCTATGGAAGCATTAGAAAGACAGCATGAAGAAGATAAGCACAGTAAGTTTATGAAGCCACAAAAAATATGTTGCATAATATAAGTAGCATTTAAAACATAGCTTGAGTACAGCAGTTTAAATAACTTCAGGCCTGTCTTAGCAGGTGTTTAGTGCAGTGCTTCCCATGTAAACCATAGCTTGAGTACAGTTTAAATAACTTCAGGCCTGTCTTAGCAGGTGTTTTGCAGTGCTTCCCATGTAAAACATAGTTTGAGTACAGTTTATATAACTTAAGTCTTAGCAGGTGTTTGGTGCAGTGCTTCCCATGTAAAACATAGCTTGAGTACAGTTTAAATAACTTCAGTCTTAGCAGATGTTTAGTGCCTTCTTCCCATGTAAAACATAGCTTGAGTACAGTTTAAATAACTTCAGGCTTGTCTTAGCAGGTGTATGGTGCAGTGCTTCCCATGTAAAACATAGCTTGACTAGAGTTTAAAGTGGCACTCCCCGACTAAGACAGGCAGAAATTACTGTTATACTTTGTATCAAGGAGAAAATCAAATTTTAAATTTTAAAAATGTATTAAATTGATAATAAGTCTACAATACTAAATAAAAATTCTGCGGCACACAGTTTGTGAAGTACTGGTTTAGTGTAGAGAAGTATGAGTATGCATCTCTTAAATTTTATAATAAATCAATGTAGTAATGTTTATTCCCAGATGTTATTAAAGCTTAATATTTGTTAACAGTTTGGGAAGTACTGGTTTAGTGTAGAGAAATATGAGTATGCATCTCTTAAATTTTATAATAAATCAATGTAGTAATGTTTATTCCCAGATGTTATTAAAGCTTAATATTTGTTAACACTTTCATGGTATGCATTTAAGTTGTAAATTATTATATTATTCCTCATTTCTAAAGTTAGCAATCAGTTCTCACATGATCAACTTGCTATGTGTATACAGCAAAATCAGTCGTGTATTTGATGACATGGGTTTCAGTTTTGTTTTCTCAGGAAACATTTGTTAACGTTTTTAAGTATTTTTCTGGACTTTTTTTCTAGTTTTGTTTTGTACTACTTCCGAAATATAGTTACAAGTAATATCTACCTTGGATAACCTGGTGCAGATGAGGTTTAAAACAACACACTTTGGAGTTGCTTAGCCCTTTGACATATGGCTGGGTCTACCCTACACTTAGAGCATGCAAAAATGGACCACTAAGTTACAAAAGTTATAAAAAATATATTTGTGGTCATTCTTCTACAAATAGAAAAAACTTCAGAGTTTAAATTTATTTAATAAATTGTTTTATTTATTTAATTTTATAAATAACAACAAAAACAAATTTTGATTTTGGGTTAATTTCGTTGACCTCCAAAGGAAAACATTGGAGTTAGTGAATTTCCTGACTTTTTGTCTGAGCATAATATGTAACTCATAGCCATCTAGGAAGAAAGCAGAAACAGGTAACAAATATCACTAATTTGAACCTTGTAACTTCAGTACAAATGTAGTTTTAACCAATAACTGGTTCTTAACTTTGGTTCTCATGGTATGATGTAATTGCCTATATCTTAGCTTTGAAAAATCATGTACCAGTGATCTAAATATTATATGAAAGCTCTTTTTTGTTGTTGTTTTCAACTATGCAAGGTGATTTGGCTTCCAGTTCAGTAGTGGCTCACATAGATGGGAACAAAGTTATAAAAGCTTAACTTGGTGATTTGTTGCTAGGAGAAAATAAGTTTGTGAACAACTTTCACGATGGTTAAGCCCTCTTTCTTCTTTTAAATATTTTTTCATAACTTATACTTCATTTTAATTATGACGTTACAGTGTACTATGAAGAGAAAAAGTATTTTAATTTAATAAGATGAGTTAGGCTTAGTTAGATCATTTTGCACTCAATTGTGTAAAGTTATTTTTTGCATACAATGCCACTGTTTATTAGTTCATTTTTACATAAGGTTTTATTGATTGAGTATCTGCTTGAATGGGCAAAAGAAATGAGAACAAAGTATGTCTAAATGAGTATAAACTGGGTTTAAAACTTTTACATATATTAAACCTTCTGATTAACAGTTTAAAAAAGTTGGCTTGTCTATAATTTTGATACATTAAAAAGTTATTTTTATTGTACTCTGGTGATCATAAAAACAGTGGTACTGTGTGTGCTGTTTTGTGAATTATAACAAAGATAAAATTTAGATTTTTAATGAATAAAAACATTATTGGAAAATTTTGGAAAATAAAATGTAGAACGACATTAAAAGCAATAATTGAAACTTACAACAAAGGTAAATGTTTTAATTTACTCTAAAAAAACATGTCACAATGAATTAAATCTTTCTGACTTTTCAAAGCTGTGAATTCATACATATATATATGTAAAAATACTTGATTCTTGTTTGTTAGCATGCTATACTAGATACTTTGTTCTTGTTTGTTAGCATGCTATACTAGATACTTGATTCTTATTTGTTAGCATGCTATACTAGATACTTGATTCTTGTTTGTTAGCATGCTATACTAGATATTTGATTCTTGTTTGTTAGCATGCTATACTAGATACTTTGTTCTTATTTGTTAGCATGCTATACTGGATACTTGATTCTTGTTTGTTAGCATGCTATACTAGATACTTTGTTCTTGTTTGTTAGCATACTATACTAGATACTTGATTATTGTTTGTTAGCATGCTATACTAGATACTTGATTCTTGTTTGTTAGTATGCTATACTAGATACTTTGTTCTTGTTTGTTAGCATGTTAGCGTACTATACTAGATACTTGTTCTTGTTTGTTAGCATGCTATACTAGATATTTTGTTCGTGTTTGTTAGCATGCTATACTGGATACTTGATTCTTGTTTGTTAGCATGCTATACTAGATACTTTGTTCTTGTTTGTTAGCATGCTATACTGGATACTTTATTCTTGTTTGTTAACATGTTATACTAGATACTTTGTGCTTTGTTGCTAGCACTCAAGTTTTTTAATAACCTTCCAAATCAGTTTCTTCATAATTTTTGTTCTTGTTTGTTTTCACAATTGTCAATACTTATTCAAAAAACTATAAAATTATATTTAGTGGCAGTGCATGATGAGGAAGCATGTGAGCTATGTGCAAGTATAGAATACAAAAAGTGAGTCTTAGAGTAGACTCTTCAGAGATTGGTAATGAAATTTATATATAAATACAAAAAACAACAACATTGGAATTCAAGTTTGATTTTTAAGTCAAGAGGGTAGCTACACCAATAAACAGAAGACACTACCCACTAGGCTACAGATGATTAATGTCACAGTGTTCACAATACGTTTATAAATCATTATTTACAGTATAATGTTTTATATATTTTATTTCATTTAATGGAATGAATCAAAATGTTTCTTTGAGAAGAAACTCTAATAAACGTTTACTTCTGACATAAAAAAATGAAAGAAATTTAAGTGAACTTTTTATCTGAAGACAGTTCAAAACAGAATTTATAATCTATAATTAAAAAGTTGTGAACTATTCAAATCACATACTTCAAGGATTCCTGCCATTTCATGTGTCACGATCATCTCTTAGAAATGGAAGTTCATGTAACAAAAATGTATTATAGTCTGGAATTACAGGACTTACAATAATGTGTTCATAAAAAATTTGAAATGATGAAAAACCAGTTGTTTCTCATACATTTGTCGCTGCTTTTGAAAAGCACCTATGTGTAAGAGACGATCATCTCTTAGAAATGGAAGTTCATGTAAAAAAAATGTATTATAGTCTGGAATTACAGGACTTACAATAATGTGTTCATAAAAAATTTGAAATGATAAAAAACCAGTTGTTTCTCATACATTTGTCCTTGCTTTTGAAGAGCACCTATGTGTAAGACACGATTAAATTATTCAAAACTGTTATAACAAACAAGAAAAAAATGATGCCCTGGCCAAGAGTAAATTTTTCTTCTTCTTAACAAATTCCACAAATTTATTTTGTGGAAAACCAACTTCAGACAAGAATATTAATTTTTTGCTTAAGTTTCCTGTTGTCTTACACATAGGTGCTCTTCAAAAGCAAGGACAAATGTATGAGAAACAACTGGTTTTTCATCATTTCAAATTTTTTATGAACACATTATTGTAAGTCCTGTAATTCCAGACTATAATACATTTTTGTTACATGAACTTCCATTTCTAAGAGATGATCGTGTCTTACACATAGATGCTCTTCAAAAGCAGCGACAAATGTATGAGAAACAACTGCAGATGCTACGAAACCAGATGTCGCCCACTACACCATATTCTCCTTATTCACCGTTTGATCCATTAGGATTAGGTAAGATTACTCCTACTGGCTCCAGCTCCATTGTTCAGTCTAGAATGGAAAGATGGGCAAAAGAAAGGTAAAAATTATTTTATTAGTTATTTTTTAATGATATTTCACGTCTTTCAATAACTGATACGAGGGCAAAGGGAAGGCAAATAAAAATGTACTATTATTTAATTAATTCTAGTTTTAAAAAATGGAAAAAGAGTATTATTCATGAAACTTTGATTTTATATACCATAGCAGTCTCTCTCATATTCAAAATAATTCTTATTATTCTTCAGCAAAATATCTCAAGTTTTGAATAAATTATGTATGTATATTCGGTATATTGATTTTTGGCAATTTTTTTAAGGAAAGTTTTTTTCTCATTCCCGATAAAAAAAAACGTTTTTCATAAACGTTGTTGTGTTTTTAGTCTAAAAAGGAAATAAATACTTTTTTTTCTAACTCCAATCTCTTATTATTATTAACGTGTTAGAATTCAGCAAACACTGAACTCTCATTATTTAAAAACGGAACTTCTGTTTTTGTGAAACTAAACTTAACCGTAATACGTTAATTTGTCAGAAATTTTAATTTTACCATAAACCTTAGTTGTCATAAAACTGAACTTTACCATAATACTTGATCAAAAACTGAACATACTTGGCTAGTGTTAGAATGTTAAAAAGACTGTGACTGAACAGTCATAAAAACAAGACATTTCTGTAAAGTTTATCTTAGAATGGAATAGTGTTAAAGATGTTTTTTTTTAGATATAAGTTTATGTTAGCTTATTCATATTACAGTAATATCAAAATAGGTTTAATTATGTTTTTGTTTTTTAAGAAATTAGCAATGAATATATTTTGCTTTATATTTAGGGATGAAGTTTTCAAATTAAGTTTGGCCAAGCTCAGAGAAGACATTGTTAAGGCCAATGCTTTGGTTAGAGAAGCTAATTTTTTGGCTCTGGAAATGGAAAAAAAGACTGAGTTCAAAGTAACCCTTCAGATCCCGGCTGCAAATCTCAGTCCTAATCGTAAGGTAAGAATGTTTCTTTTACATCTTTAAATTGTTTTTAGTTAAATTTGGTGAATGATTCAATTCTAAATCTAAAATCAAAGTAACCCTTCAGATCCCGGCTGCAAATCTCAGTCCTAATCGTAAGGTAAGAATGTTTCTTTTACATCTTTAAATTGTTTTTAGTTAAATTTGGTGAATGATTCAATTCTAAATCTAAAATCTTAGAGATTGTTTTACTAAGCCTCGTTTGAAGTGTTTATTTAGTATTCTGGACAGCATTGGCTCTAGTGATGGCCTACTAGACTGATGAGACAAAGTGTATTGAAGTGGTTGGACCAGTTGAGAGTGACAGAATATTTTTGTTCTTATTTAATGAAAGATAAACTTTTCTTGCAGACGTTGTGCCAGAACAAGTCAATACAAGAAACTTGAGATAACTTTAATAAGAGCTACTTATTTTATACTTTTTTTTTGCACAAGTATAAATGCTGAATTTAAGTACTTTTTTTTCAATTTTAGTATGTAAGCTTTACATGTTGCTGGGTATCGCTATGTTCTTTATTATTAATTGGCTCTGCATGACCAGGTGGTTAAGGCACTCGACTCGCAATCTGCGGGTCGTGGGTTCGAGTCCCCGTCTCACACCAAACATACTCGCCCTTTCAGCCGTGGGGGCATTATAATGTGATGGTCAATCCCACTATTCTTGGTAAAAGATTAGCCCAAGATTTGGCGGTGGGTGGTGATGACTAGCTGCCTTCCCTCTAGTCTTACACTGCTAAATTAGGGACGGCTAGCGCAGATAGCCTTCGTGTAGCTTTCAAAAACAAACAAACAAACTATTATTAATTGAGATTTACTTCAAGTGGATGTTTAAGCTTCAGAAAATATCTAAGCTGAATGCATTTGTTTCTTAATGATTCAATCAATCAATATTTTATTAGAACTGTTGTCAGTGAATAGTGTGATACTTTATTTAGCGGGGAGCTTTTGTGAGTGAACCAGCTATTCTGGTGAAAAGAATCAATAAATGGAATCAGATCTGGTCAATGGAAAAGCTTGAAAACAAGTTAATAGACATGAGAGACATGTACGAAGAAAGCAAAGAAAAAGATAAACCCTTAAAGGTAGGAAAACAAAAATCTTGGATCATTAATGTTCATTTTATATGAAAATAGTTTTGCCGAGAGTCCTTACTTGTGTTTTTGATGCTGTACTATATGTATCATAGTCGGAGCCTCACACCCTAAACTTTCAAACAAGACAATATTTTATTTGTAACTTTCTAATGCTTCTTTACCATAAAAATTATAATGTTCTTTTCTCACCAGCCATCTCCTCTCCATAGTTATCCTTGGCTTACAAGTTATGCGAGAAAATATCTTGATTTTGTGCATTCCAAACTTTTTGTCTTAAAACTATTAACTACAAAGTGGGCTTGAATCAGCAAAACTTTGAAACGAAACATAGTTGAGACAATTTTTAATCTGTTTTGACTTTAAGTAATAGAAAAAAGGAAGTACATTTAATAGATTTTAAAAAAAGTATGTGGAAAATTGAGATTAGAATGGCTTAAATATTTCAAACGGATACATAGCATATTTTATTTTATTGTAGAGAATCAAAACAAAATGATATAATATTGATGAGTGAAAGTGTATCATACTGATTAATATATTATCTGTAAAAATTTAAACTACTGAACAAAGTTTGTTCTTTCCCATTATAGTCACTTGATATTTTACTTAAAACTAAGTTATTTTTTCAAATTTATGTAATTACTAGCTAGTGTTGTTCAGTTTTTGTTTCAAACCACATTTCTTTACAATATCTGTAGGATGCAGTCCTTCCTAAAAGAATAGACCCATTCTACGAAACTCAGGAAAACCACAATCTCATTGGTGTGGGGAACGTATTTTTAGAAGTCCTGTTCCACGATGTGTTGTTGAACTATCATGTTCCAATCATCAGCCAACAGGGGGAGGTAACTTAAAAAATGTTTTATAACAATGTTTGGTTTTTCAAATCAAACAAAAACAAAAAAAAATGTTATGTTATGAAACTTAATGACTGAATATTAAATTGAAAATTTAAGTATTTTTATTTTAAACTACACAGTTGTATTTAATTTTTGGATCAAAGTTTTTTCATCTAAATCTATGTGGATTTTGTTTAATATTTACAAATAAAATAGTGTCTTCAGTCTTGAGTTTGTTATAAGGTTGACTAGTATTATAATGTCTTTTATACACAAGTATGCAGAAGTTAAGTAGATTTATACTGTTTTCTTCAATTTGTGTTCTGATGTTGACTTAGCGATGACATGGAAAATGACGAAATTTCATGTCTTGTCTTAGGTTGCTGGACGACTTCACGTTCAGATTGGTAGGGTAGCAGGATCTATACCAGAAAGGATAGGAGATGCTGGATGGTCAGACAGAGACAGTGTTAGAGGGTCCTTGTTGGATGTAAGCACGATCAGTGAAGATGGGGAGGACTTCTCAGCAAAAAGACAGATTGTTGTCAGAGTGAGTGTGCAATTTTTATCACTGTCAATTTTTATTGTATGGAAAGATACAAATATTTTTATTTAACTTTCTATTCTCCTTGTTTTCAGAAAGCTTGAATGCTTTTAAATACATTTATAAGCCTAATAAGGTGTTAATTTTGTATAATCTTTAGCTATTTTGCTCCACATTTCATAACTTTTTTGAACTTAATATTTGGTTCTTTTATTTATTACCGTGCTCCAAACTACTTCACTAACATAGGACGTCATATACCGTATTCTGAATAACTGATAAAAATAGCATTTCAAACAAGGCTCTTGGTGTGTAGTCAAGATGTTATTATACTTTTTCTTACTGGAAATCCATGGTATAGGACCAGTATAGATGGATCTTTAACACGTTATTAACAATTTTATTGTAATGTCATGCTTCACCAATAAAAGGTATTGTACATCATGATAATTGATATATTGTAAACGACTTGCATAACTGGAATTTTGACTTAGGATGCAATCAAGATGCTGTTTTGCACTTTCTCTTTGGAAATACATAATATATAACCAATAAAGAAATATTTGTAAAAAACATTAACAGTATTATTGAGATATAAATTTTTCCTTTTTAAGTAAACCAGGTGAATTTTAACAAATTTATCATACAGAACTATCAATTCAGTTTAATGTGAGAAAACTTTGTATAATATTTTTAACTTTCTTCTATCTATAACTATTTAGGTAGCCATCAAATCAGCATCTGGACTTCCACCATCCCTGTCCAACTTTGTCTTTTGTCAGTATACTTTCTGGGGTCATCATGACTCTGTTGTTGTTCCTCCTGTAGTAAACCCTGATAAACCCATTACCCGTAAAAGCAGGGACAAAATGATGTTCTTATTTGATCATGAAAAGGTAATAATAAAATCTTCTGTTGCTTTACATTTTGTGATTTTGTTGTAAGAAAGTTAACGGTTAAGTAATGGACATTTTTGATAACTTTGGTTAAATGGTAGACCATTTAAAGTATTCAGATTATTTAGTATTCTTAAAGTATTCAGTATTCTTCTAAGCTATGGTTTGAATTTTTTTTACATTTTCAATTAACAGAAAGAATATTGCTTAGAATAAGAATAATACCAGTTAATTTTTGACTAAGAGTTATGTGTTTAACCTCCATGAATTTACCCATGAGTAATCTTTTGATGACTTTAATAATTAGTAGTCTATTAAACTGAAAAAAATAGTCATTTAGGGATTTTTCAAATTTTACTCCCTGAGAGACATTTTTTATTAAAGCCTTATTCATGCAATTTTGTTTGTATTTTATTAACATCGGTTAGTAATGTTATCACGACAGGAGTTCACAATCAACATAACAGAAGAGTTTGTTGAACACTGTGTCGAAGGAGCTTTGTCCATAGAGGTCTGGGGTCACCGTAGTGGTGGCTTCAGCTCGGCCAGGTCAGGATGGGAAATAGATGCACAGTTGCAGTGGTCAAGATCACTAGCAGACAGGTCAGTAGTTGTTCCCAATGAGGATTTTAAATTATATTATAATTAATGCATTTCTATTTCTTAGAAAATTTGAATGTAAATAATGAGATATACATGTGTGTAAGTCAAACACAGAGCATCTGTGTATTTTGTCTTCTTTTTTTTTCCAGACTGTTTGCTTGAAAAGGGAGAATGCTTTTTTAACTAATATTTTTGAACTCAATTAAGCTTTTTAGAAAAAAGTTCACTTTTATAATGGCTTTTGCAATAAATTTTGTTCATTTTTTTTTAAGTGTAGTTAATATTTTTTATATTGTGTTTGATGTTAGATGTTATGCAATGAAAATGAAAATATTAGTAATTAGTAACTTGACATCATCAGCTGTACAAAAAAGATGATGAGTTGTGCAAATCAAATGGCTATTTCAATTCAGTGTATGATGTAAATACCTAACCTTTGTTTTCCAGCTATTGATAATTTTCCGTATATTTTCACATTCTGCCACTTAGGTGGGCAGAGCTGACCAGGAAGATAGAATTATGGGTGGAGATTCATGAATTGAATGACCAGGGAGAGTATGCACCTGTGGAAGTGACCTGTAAACCAGACATGGCGGCTGGAGGTGTTTCTCAGCTTAGACAGGTGCTAAAGGCTATAAAAATTCCTTTGCAATAACTTCTAAACTTTGACATTAATATTTATGGAATATTTAGGCAAGATTCAAAACAACTTATTCCTTCAGACTTAAGAAACATCTATACTATTATTCTACTTGTTTGTATGTATGACCGTTACGCTTTCTGACCAAGAACCTGCTGCATAAGCATGCGTAGTTAGAATGTTTCCCCAAGAAAAACTGCGCATGCACATTATTCACTCGACGACAAACAGTCCGCCTACAGCAGAAAACTGCAAAACTCAGTGATCAAGTCGCTACAATTGTTGTATGAAACAAGAAGTAACAACA
>NW_013671623.1:36121-41361 GCF_000517525.1 Limulus polyphemus
ATACTTTACTAAACATTTTGTACAACAGAATATTAAAAAAGTTTTAAAAAAAGGTTTGACGTTAGGGCCTTTGAATAACATTATAAGTTTTTTTTTTGGATTGTATTAAATACAGTACAGTTTAGTCCTAACTAAACTAAAGTAAAAAAAAAAACGTACACAGGTTACAGTGTTAATTTATCTCTTCATCAAAAGTTAAAGTTTTATCAAGTACGGACTATATACAAGTGGATTTACACATTTTGTTGTCTACAATTACAATACGTTTGTATTGTGCTAGAAATGTTATATTTAAAGAAGTACTGTTATAATAAAGATAGTAACTTGGCCGGAAATGTTTTGCAGATCTCTGCTAATAAGCATTATCCTAGTAGGTCATCGTATGGGCTAATGTTTTGTGGGTCTCTGCTAGTAAGCATTATCCTAGTAGCTCATCGTATGGGCTAATGTTTTGTGGGTCTCTGCTAGTAAGCATTATCCTAGTAGCTCATCGCCTGGGCTAATGTTTTGTGGATCTCTGCTAGTAAGCATTATCCTAGTAGATCATCGTCTGGGCTAATGTTTTGTGGGTCTCTGCTAGTAAGCATTATCCTAGTTGGTCATCGTCTGGGCTAATGTTTTGTGGGTCTCTGCTAGTAAGCATTATCTTAGTAAGTTATCGTCTGGGCTAATATTTTGTGGATCTCTACTAGTAAGCATTATCCTAATAGGTCATCGTCTGAGCTATATGGTTTATGATCCTGTATAAAGAAAGGAGAAGTTTGATGATATTATGGTTGTTATGATTATCTTCAACATCGTTTAGCTGTTTCCTAATAATTGCCACAAAGCCGATGAATAGAAAACATTATTATTTATTAAACATGATGATAAGGAATGAACAAATATATAATACATGTGTGCGTGTGTCAATGAAAGTGAAGCTGTCATTTTAAAAATGCTGACCACTTAGATGTGTGTTCTAGTTTTGGTCTGTTGCTAGTTTTTGTTTTATTTTATTTACATTTGTAAAGTGAACACTGCATTCTCTTCCTTTATCACTTACACTCTGAGAATCATTTATAATGAGAAAAGCAGATTGTCACCACAGTCTCTCATAATGGTTAAAATCACATGATTGTATATTGTGCTATTTTAACAGTAGACAAACTTTTAAAGCCTATTATAAACGGCACTTGTACTTGTTCACGCAAGATACTTTTAAATTTTTTTGTTGGGTCGAAACCTAAAATATGTAATTTTGTAGAATTGATAATAGAAGCTGAAAAGTAACTAAAGTGATATGATGTGAATCGACAAATCAGATTTTAAATAGTAGCCAAAATAAAGTAGCATTGTATGTATAAAGATAAGTAGTCTACAGTAACACAATGGATGATCAATGTCAGCATTGTGGAAACTTCAAGGATAAACCAACCATACGGTGTCCTTGGGGCATGATGTTGGCCAGCGATGAGGCTGACTCTGTTGACAAGAAGAGAAAGAACAGGGTTTAGAAATGAGTTAAACCCTGCACTTTGTCCCACAGCATGAGAGTTAATATGTTTTTTTTTGTTTTGAAGATATCTTAAATTTTCAAACTTTGACAAAAAAATACAGAATTTCCTCAACTCTGCTTGTTTTCCTCTGCTGTACTCTGCAACAAATGAAATTAGCTCTCCTGTTCTGACTTTGTACTTGTCATGAAAGACAGCTATATTTTTGTTGTATTTTCCTTAATATTTTAAGTTATTTTTCTCTTACACATAAGTGGTTTTTCAACTTACACAGCAAGTAGAGTTTTGATTATTTAGTATATCTGTAACTTTGATAAAATGTCAAGAGAAAATTTTTTTGTTTTTAGTTTTATGCTGTATTTATAATTTTCTAAAATACATAAGTTCTTATCCATATTACAATCGGTAAAACATTTCTACTCCAATTCTCTCCCCTTTTTTATTGCCTTCAAAAGTTTTTAATCTGTTATTCTTTTGTCTGTAGGGTCAACAAAGAAGGATCCTTGTTAGGGTAAAACCAGTCCATGACTCTGGAACCTTACCCATTATCTGTGAAGCAATAACCAACATTGCCATCGGGTGTGTCTGTTCACGGTCTAAGCTTCAGAAGCCATTAGACTCTTACCAGGAAGAAGACTTGTCACGGCTACGGGAAAAGTGGTCAGATGCTCTGATGAAACGGAGGGAGTATTTAGATGATCAGATCCAAAAGATTATTAATAAGAAAGGTAGAACTTACTTGTTTCGTGATAACACTTAGTATACATCTGGACTATAAAATACTGTATAATAGTCATGCTCATAGACAATGTTGTGTAAATGTTGAAGAGAGAAATAAATGTAGGTAATTGTATGGTATCTATATCTGGAAGAAGGTTAATTTGTTTGGTAGATCCACCGCTTATGTTAAGAACAAGTTCAAAGATTTTGATATTATTTTTCAGGAAATGACAACACCTGAGAAACTCATTTCTCTTCATCCATTCTATCTTATGTTTGTAAAAATATAGTTGTTAAATTTGATTTTATGGACAGAAAGTAAAGCATGGTTTTTTTTCTTCTTTTCTGCCAGTTTATGCCTTAAACATAAACATGGCACACAAGATGTTTGTAGTAGTTAGTAAGCATAACAAAATATATTATATATAATGCACGTGAAAATGCTAATCTTCTAAATGACCCATAGATCAGAAGCGTTTAAAATGTTTACTTATTTTGCACACTGCTACAAACGATTTATATTTCTTTACAAAAGGAGAGAAAAAATGTGATATTTAATTGTTGTTTTAAATATTTATTTTTATTTTAGAAATTAACGTGTGTTTTTGTTAAGTCTTAGTTTCCAACATGTTTCTATTATGCTATCTATCATTATGCATTTATTTTAAACTTGTTTAAAGTTGCAATAACAATTTCATAAATTTGTCAGTGGAGTTTTGTTTTTGCTTCATGTAGATAAGACAGAACAAGATGTTGAAAGAGAGCAAAGCCTCATTGACCAATGGGTGTCTCTGACCGAAGAACGTAATGCTGTTTTAGTCCCTGCCCCTGGCTCAGAAATACCAGGAGCACCAGCAGACTGGTATGTTCAATTAAATGTGACATAGTATAAACAGCACCTAAAAATAGTAGAATCGTCTACACAATTCTGCATAGTCCAACGTTAATTCAGTAGTGAGAGAGTTAATTCTTGGCCAACATCGTAGGTTATACTCATAACTCCAAAGCAATATTTATAGTCCAGAAACTTTATTTACATTTGTTAAAGAAATATCGTAAACCTTCATTAATATGTTTTTTCTCATGAGAATATGGTCAATTAGTGAATTTTGTCATATCTGTTAAAAGTTTTTGGAAAATGTTACTTTGCATTTTTTGTTTTCCATACTTTATACAGAAATATTTGTTCCCTGTTTGTAAGTTTTATATGTAAATCCAAACACCATGAATAAATTTTAAGTAAGTAAAAGTTACTTAATGACTTATTCATTTTGAAGGGAACCACCACCAGGTATGGAACAGCACATTCCAGTAATCTTTCTTGATCTGAATGGTAAGTAAATAGAAAAGATAACTAGCTTTCGGTCTCTGTATTTCAAAATTTGCTTCTTATTATTTGCTAATGAAAAATAAAGTTTTTTGTTGAAACTCTCTATACTGATGTGAAACTAAGAGCATTCATTTGATTATAAAATCTGACAACATAAGGCTGACCAATGACCATTAGTTTGGATAATTCAGTAGGCTCATATTTCCTAGTCAACAATGTTCTCTGTTTCTTCACGAATGTAATATCCATTGCAGTAGCGAAATAAGTTGCAGTGATTTATTAGTTTACTAATCATCGATAACAGTCCGCGAGAAATAGTTTGATTTAAGCACTTGGCTGAAAGAAAACAAAATTTGTTAAAGATGTTAAATAATACAAATTAAATATATGTACAGAAACTTATGAAGTCCTAGAAAAGTGAATTGAGCCTGTAGATTTAATATTGGAGAGAATAAAATTGGATTCACTCTCTATCGTGTTAGGTTTGAAGGATTAGTGTTTGACAAAGTATAAGGAAATGCCTTAGATTTATTGTTCAACTGTTATACCAGAGTAGTCCAACTGCAGCTAGGCTACACCTGGCACCTTGACTTATCTGGTCCTTTCATCTGTTATGAACCACATGTTAAAGTCCAAGTTTGTGCTAAAAAAATTGTATAATAAAAGTTTGATAGGAAAGTACCAATCCAGTAAATTACGCCCAATCCCCGATTTTTCCATCCTCTAAAGTTCATCATGGCTTATACTTATCAGCAAGTGTAATTGAAGAATTGTTATGTAAATTATTTCTTCTGATATGCAGCTGCCAGTACACTAGCTGACATTATGTCCATACTAGAAAATGCTGTTAAATTTTGTTTGTTTATTGTTAAGCACAAAGTTACACATTGGGTTAACTGTGCTTTGTCCATTGTGGATCTTAAAACCCCAATGTCAGTGTTATAAGCACTCAGACTTACTACTGAAGCACTTGAGGGGGGGCAGCTGCTATTAAATGTTATGTTCATATCATTAGGGCAACTACAAACCCTTTTTCTCTCTCTCTTTTTTTTTATTCTTTTTAAATCTCAAAAATAGACATGTATGTAAACCATGCTACTTAGCTCTGCCAGTTGTTGGTCAGTTGTAAGGTAATCTTGATCCCTAACTCTGCGTTTTAATTTATATTTTGATAATTATCTATTTCATTATAATTGATGGTAGGTTAGATCATAGATTCTGTAATAAATCAAGGTATTATATTTTATTCAAGTTGCAATGTCCCTGTTTTATGTATTACAATAATCAGAGGGATGTTTATTGTGAAGTTCTTATTGTCCTTTATAACCATCTTTCAAGTTAAAGTGGTGTTAACTGGATAGAATTATGAGGAATAATAGAAATATTAGTTTATTGTGTAGCTGTACTTGTGTTGTTTGGGAAAATGTGGAATTTTACCTGGAAACAGGAAAAAGTTTGGAAAGAATGATTTCAAAAATAGGTCATATTAAACAAAATGATGATGCTTATGATATACAACATTGTTTATTGACAAAAGGGGGACATGGATAAACGTTTCAGAACTCTATCAGATTCCATTTTCAGTATCTAAAGCAGAATAAAATAAATTTACATAAGTCTTTATACATTGTCAAAGTTCCTGTCTAGTTAACTTTAAGCCTGGTCTGTACAGAAGGTATGTGGATGACACTTTT
>NW_013671623.1:42301-49254 GCF_000517525.1 Limulus polyphemus
ACTCCCCAACACTGAACAACATGCAGTCTTCATTTAAATTACACATATTTTAATATGTTTGTATTACTGATTTTACTTGTTTTTTTTTCATTGTGCTTTCTTGCTGTAGTTTCTCCCCATGATTACTGTTTAGTGTTTTATTTGTTTAATTATCATTATATCTAGCAACTGTATTTTGACAATATATAAAGACTTATGTCAATTTATTTTATTCTGCTTTAGATAGTGAAGATGGAATCTGACAGAATTCCGAAATGTTTATCTTGTGTCAATAAACAATGTTGTATACATAAGTGTCGTAATTTTGTTTATTATCAAACTTCGTTTCCTTCGAACACATCGATTGCTAGGTCATATTAGAACAATTTAGATTAATTGAAGTTTTAAAAAAAAAATAGTTAAGAGATTTTTAGGTGAGTAAATTATTTCCATTTAAGTTACAAAAAGATGCCCCCTAGTGTTACATCTGTTGACTTATAAGACTATAAGTTGGGTTTCACTTCCCTGGTGTAACAGCACAGATAACCCATTATATAGCTCAACTACAAACAAACACAAGACCATTAGGTACCTGCATGCAGAAGCTAATTTTCTACACAAAGCTGGAAAATCTCATTAGATGATATATCTGTATTGTAGAGTGTAAATAGGCCATATCAAATTAATTCAGATAGAATGAAGCACTAAAGATAATAGTTAATTTTATTATTTTCAGCCGATGATTTCAGCACAACGAATGCTGATGATAATGGTATACCAATAGCAGGGAACAACTCAATTCTTCCAAAGGAACATGGGTGTAAGATGTTCAACCTGCCTATAGTCAAACACTTTGAGAAAGATGTAAGAAATGTTTTGTCTTCTAAGTTGAATTCAAAACTATTAATTATAACTAACTGATTTAGACTTAATGCAGTCTGAAATCTCTCTAATGGCATTACACAAATGTATTTTGATAGATTGTATGTGTTATCATTGTTTGTAATTTATCACTGAACATTCAATGCAGTAATGATATCAGTTGTCTGCTATCTTAACTGTATTTCAAAGAAGCACATTGCTTCAGTTAAGGTATTGAAGATGTTTAAGGCAGGTAAATTGTTCATCTCATTTACTTCATGGTGGACTTTGGATGCATGACATCCTTGCAGAAGTTAGGAGGATTTAGAAGTCCTTTTTGGACTCTTAACAAAATTTTCTTCTTTGTAGAGTGATTTTTTTGAAGTGTGCGACTGTTTCTCTCAGTTAAATTGACATATGCATAAAATTAACTTATGCCTAATGACCAAAGTTAAGTTTGAATCCAAAGAAAGTCACAGAACAGATAATGCACATGCATATGTCACATGCAATTTGTTACACAGCCATGTTTCACAACTGTGCTAATTTCTAAAGCAAAACAGTTGTTCATAATGGTGCTAATTTCTAAAATATAACCAAACCTAATGATTATGTTGATTTGTAAAATAAATTCATGCATCACAGCTATGCTATTTAGTAAAATAAAACCATGCTTCATAACTGTGCTAATTTGTAAAATAAAACCATGCTTCATAACTGTGCTAATTTGTAAAATAAAACCATGCTTCATAACTGTGCTAATTTGTAAAATAAAACCATGCTTCATAACTGTGCTAATTTGTAAAATAAAACCATGCTTTATAACTGTGCTAATTTGTAAAATAAAACCATGCTTCATAACTGTGCTATTTTGTAAAATAAAACCATGCTTCATAATTGTGCTAATTCGTAAAATAAATCCATGTCTCATACCTTTGTTGATTTGTAAAATAAATTGATGCATCACAACTATGCTCATTTTTTAAATAAAACCATGCCTCATGAATGTGTTGAATTGTAAATATTGAATCTACCATTTATGCTACTAATTTAAGTTTCCCACAGAAAAACCTGGTGATGTATGATGCTCTATTATATTTATATTTAAATACTGTTGCATAGATATATCTCCTGATATTTTCTATAGGTTTCAGCTGTTGCTGCATGGGACTCATCCATACACGATTCCATCCACCTGAATCAAGTGACACCTCAAACTGAGCGGGTGTACATGATCCTCAAGGTCACCATACGATTGAGTCACCCAGCAACCATGGATCTTATACTTCGGAAACGGTTGGCTATCAATGTATACAAAAGACAGTCCATCATGGACCGAATGAAAAAACGAATAAGCAGGCAGGTGTGTTGAATGAAGAATGTTGGTACTATTGAAAAGTGGTTCATCATGTATAACTTTGCTTTTTTATATACACATGTGGATTATAATTATTAATTTTAGGATTACATGTTAATGGTAATTTGTATTAATTGTGGTAAATATATGATCTTTATCTTATTTCTTAGACAATTTCAAGGTAATGGTAATAAATATTTGGTCTTTATATTTTCTGTTCCAGGATTTCAAGGTAATGGTAATTTGTAGTAATGGTGGTAAATATGTGAATGTGATCTTTATATTTTTTTAAAGGATTTGGTAAATATGTTTTATTTGTCTTATTTGTTACAGGATTACTTGTTTTCTTCAGGTGTCACCTATGAAATTGTATCTAATGTTCCCAAGGTAGGAATTAAGACTTCTTTTTGATATCAGTTTTAAAATATAAATTATCATCTAAATTTATTGCTTGTTTTTTTTAACCCTTTACTTTGTTGTGCCTGTTTGTATCAGGCTTACACGGGTAATGAATGTCCTGGACTTTTGTAAACAAATTTTTCAATACTAAAAATCCTGGAAATTGATCATTGTTTTCTGGAAAATTCCTTAAAAGTCTGTTGCTTCTAGATCCCTCATTTTTTATTGATAACTAGCCGAGACATTTATCTCAGTTTGAGAAAAATGATCTGTAGAAAATGTGACTCTTAAACTAAGAAATACTTTGCCTTAGTAATACTGATGTCACGTGACTATTGTGGTAATGAAATACCATTTTGTTAATGCAAAATCAGTTTAAGACTTGTTTGGCAGAAATCTAAAATCATAACATTTTTGGTAGCAAAAGAACATGGACATTTCAAAATTTTCCTAATTCCAATTTCAGCATAAACACTTCAAAAATAGTTGGCTTATAGCCTAAGTTATCAGTTGTTGCCCATAATTTGTTAATAAAAAGAGAGAGAAATGAAATCCCAAGTGTTAGCAATATAATAAAATAAGTATCATAAACCTAACTGCTATGCACAAAATAGTCAGGTATGAAGCTCATCATCTTATACTTGATTAGTTCACACATTGTTTATACAATGATCGATCTAGGCTCGGGAGTTTTTGAGCGATATTTTGTGTCACACCGCTAAATATTTCAAGGACAATCTTCTGCTCTTAAGAGACAATCAGGACTGTAAATAAGTACAGTATTGTGATGTATGTTATTAATAGTGTTTTGTGTTCTTATTAGTAGTTCTTTCAGATCTAAAATAGATAAAATTCTCACAAAATCGGTTCATGATTTCTCTTGTGACGACTGATAGACACGGCAACAATTAAAATCTTTCAGAACAATCGTTGTTTAAATGTGGCTATGTGTTATCATACAAGAAAACTTACAGGTGGAACATCACATTAATAGTTTAGGCAGGATACTTGTATTGATTTGACTGTGAAATGTGCAGCAACTGCCCATTAGAGAAACCTTGTAGAAATATATTGCTGACTATACAATCTACTTTTGCAGCTCAAGTGAAGAAGACAGCTTTTTGAAAGTCTTCTGCCTTTCATTTTTGACCAATTGCAAAATGTACTATGTCAAACAAAGCTAGAGTCATTGACTCAGACAAATTTTCGAAAACAAGAAGAATAAAGGAAACTTTCTACATTAAGGAGAGATTCAGGCCTAGAAATCGGCATTTTATGGCTACCATTGGTTGAATCCACCCTCAGTTGTCTGCCAGTCAGGACCAGGAACAAATAACCAATCAAAGCAGTTTATCTCAATACACTAGGATACCATATAAGGCTTGCACAAACTAACCTGAAAACGAATGGTGGAAGACTTTTGAAACATCCTCATCTACACTTGAGCTGCATATGTAGATTGAATAGTCATCAATATATTTCTATAAGTGTTTCTCTAATAGGCAGTTGGTGCCCATTTCACAGTCAACTCAACATAAAGGTTTCCAGTTCTTTATTAAGTGGAAGTCCAGCAGTAAAGTTAGAAAATGATCAAAAATGATGGAATGTAATTGTATAGAAAAAATCCAAAATATACAACAATGTTAATGTGGGAAACAGTATGAGAATTTTTTCAGAAACAATAAGAGTGTGAATCTTTGCTTTGTTGACTTGATTGGCATTTTGTACCAATCAGGTACAAGCTAACTTGTTTGTCCTATTAGCAAGTTAAAATAATATGTACAATAAATGTTATTTGGTTTTAGTTACAGACCAGAGGGGGTTCTTAGCTGTGGCCAAAGAACAGTATTTCATAGAAAAATACGCGGCTTTTTTCGTTTGTTATTAAACTGAAGCTGGAAAGAAGTATTCTTTGTACTCTTTTTGTTGGTTTGTTTGTTTGAATACATTATTTTGATGGCACTGGTGTTGTCAAAATATATTAGGGAATTGCAAATTCAGTCCATTTTCATTGAGTCTCAACACTGTAGAACACGAAAGAATTTGATATTGGAAACATGGGAAACCTTTCTATTAAAAGTCAAGTGAAATCTGTAAATCATAAGAAAAAATAGAGATTATTTGCAAATGTAGTTCCTTGTGAGATTTTGTGAAGCCAACACCAACTTCTGGTTCACACACTGCTGGTTCACACACGAGGTTGAATAATGGACAAATGTATGATAATAATATTTGCAAGCTCATCTAGAGTTTGAATGGACCAGATAAAGAAAAGTGTGTCATAAGAGTTAATTCAAAGAAAGAAGACACTTTGCAATGTATATAGAGACTTCACAAGGAAGAAGACAAACATCCTGGTGTGAATGGAAGAAAACAAACATCCTAGTGTGAATGGAAGAAAACCAACATCCTAATGTGAATGGAAGAAAACAAACATTACTAGGATGTTTGTTTTCTTACATTCACACTAGGATGTTTGTTTTCTTACATTCACACTAGAATGTTTGTTTTCTTACATTACACTAGGATGTTTGTCTTCTCCCATTCACACTAGGATGTTTGTTTTCTTCCGTTCACACTAGGATGTTTATTTTCTTCCATTCACATTAGGATGTTGGTTTTCTTCCATTCACACTAGGATGTTGGTTTTCTTCCATTCACACTAGGATGTTTGTTTTCTTCCATTCACATTAGGATGTTGGTTTTCTTCCATTCACACTAAGTTGGCATTCAGATTAACTTGTTTTTTTGTATTTGTATTTTCATTTCTTCTAGTTCAATTTTCGTTTCTTTCACAGACCTCCTAAAACTATTAAGTTTGAGAATCCATTCACACTAGGATGTTTGTTTTCTTACATGCCAATAAGATGTTTGTTTTCTTACATTCACACTAGGATGTTTGTTTTTCTTACATTCATTTTTGAAATGTGCAACATGTTTTTAGTTGATTGTTTAAAATCCTTAATTAGATTATGAAGAGTTTAAAATTTCTTTTCTGGTTTTTCAAACCAATTCAGTTGACTTTGAGTTGTTTGGTTTATTTGTTTTGAATTAAATATTTTTGTATTCTACAAGTTTAATTTATTGAAGAAGTACTCTAAAGCTGTAGTTGATATTTTTTATAGGAAAAACAAAAGATGTAAAGTTATAAACATTTCTAGACTATTTTGTGTAGCTTTTACTGCATTTTTTATAGAATATGATAAAATATTAGTTATTTATGTTTGGTGGAGTTCATATTCTGTTAAAACTTGTAAATTGTTTCTTTAAAAATGACAGTTTGGTCTTGGATAAGCCTGTGTGAACTGTGTTGGAAATATGCATTGTACCATAGAATCTATGTCTAGCATATACTAAACTTTTTTCCCTATATTCACAACGTATATAATTGCCTTAGGTACACATATAATGCATTTTAGGGGAATCTTGAAGGTTTTTAGTGATGGTATTATTTTATAATGATCATATATGATTAACACATATCTTTGGTAGGACAACGTGTTTTCACCATAGTTTTTGAATAGATTCTGGAGCCCCCTCCAACATACACTGGTTACTTCTGCAGTTGCATATCACTGTTTCACAATGATCTATATGCAGTGCCTCCAGTATTGTAAGATTATTTAAGATAAATCTTGGGATTTCTTTGACATTCACTGCCAACGTTGGCTTTTCTGGGATAATAAGAGGGTTAATCTGTTGCACAAATTAAAGGTGTAAAGTTACGTAATTGAAAACAACAGATGTAAAATGTTATGTGAGTGCTGCTGTAAAGATAAATTAACATGATGTTTCAAATAAAAATATTATACTGTCAAACCATAAACAACCTGTTTTAGTGACTTTGAAACTATATAGCAACATTATAACAAAATCACAAAAAATATTGGTACTACTATATCGTGCAGTCTACGCAGATATTTACACCATAGTGTTTGGTCTACACAGATATTTACACCATAGTGTGCAGTCTACACAGATATTTACACCATAGCGTGCAGTCTACACAGATATTTACACCATAGCATGCAGTCTACACAGATATTTACAATATAGTGTGTGGTCTACACAGATATTTACACCATAGTGTGCAGTCTACACAGATATTTACATCATAGTGTGCAGTCTACACAGATATTTACACCATAGCGTGCAATCTAAACAGATATTTACACCATACCGTGCAGTCTACACAGATATTTACAATATAGCGTGTGGTCTACACAGATATTTACACCATAGTGTGCAGTCTACGCAGATATTTACACCATAACGTGCAGTCTACAGAAATATTTACACCATAGTGTGCAGTCTACACAGATATTTACACCATAGTGTGCAATCTAAACAGATATTT
>NW_013671623.1:49601-54741 GCF_000517525.1 Limulus polyphemus
TACCCTCAGAGGATAAATATGCATGAATTAAGAATGACTGTCACTATAGTGTATATATCTTTGTAGACTGCACCAAAAGGGTTTACCCTCAGAGGATAAATATGCATGAATTAAGAATGACTGTCACTATAGTGTATATATCTTTGTAGACTGCACCAAAAGGGTTTACCCCTAGAGGATAAATGTGTATGAAGGAAGAATGACTGTCACTATAGTGTATATATATATCTTTGTAGACTGCACCAAAAGGGTTTACCCCCAGAGGATAAATGTGCATGAAGGAAGAATGACTGTCACTATAGTGTATATATCTTTGTAGACTGCACCAAAAGGGTTTACCCTCAGAGGATAAATGTGCATGAATTAAGAATGACTGTCACTATAGTGTATATATCTTTGAAGACTGCACTAAAGGGGTTTACCCCCTAGAGGATAAATGTGTATGAAGGAAGAATGACTGTCACTATAGTGTATATATATATCTTTGTAGACTGCACCAAAAGGGTTTACCCCCAGAGGATAAATGTGCATGAAGGAAGAATGACTGTCACTATAGTGTAAATATCTTTGAAGACTGCCCCAAAAGGGTTTACTCCTAGAGGATAAATGTGCGGGAAAGAAGAATGGCTGTCACATTGCTAAGAACCATTGCACAGGCTTCCATACAGTTAATGTTTAATTATAAAAGTTGTAAAAGTGGTGTACTTCATTAGATACAATCTTATATATATTGTAAACCGTGTTGTCTGTTCAGGCATTTGTCTGTCTCCCTTTGAAAAGGAGTAAACACAAGCAAAGCTGAACATTAATTTTTGAAATGACGGGAGAACAGGCTTGAATAATGTCAAATTTTAATTTTACAAGCAGGATATTCTACACTAAATTGTTAGGAATGAATTTCATTATCATTTCAAAATGTGATGTGACGTAAAGAATAAAAATGTAGATTTATACTTTAAGTTATTGTTGAATGGCTCTTAGCATGACTGAAATAGTCAACAATTACTTTTTGCAGTGAGTGGCATAAGTAACTCAGAGCTTTGGCTCTGAGTGAAACACCATTAACCTTTTTAAAGTCCTTGAAATAATTTAAATTGATAGATTAACTGAAACTCTTCCTGTCACTGGAGACCGGTACTTTTGTTTGTTGTAAAACGATTGTTACAAAATATCTATAAAAATGTTAACTTCCTGTGATTTCTTTTTTTTTTTTAAGAATACAACAGGTAGAGAAGCTTTTAATACTTTAATTTACTTTCAGCAATTTAGTTACAAAACTGTAAGATTCTTCTCGTGATGTAAAAATTGCTAATGGACAGGATGTAATTTTAGCTTTGAATTAGAGGTAGAAGTAAAAGTTAAAGTGGACATTGCTTCAGAACTACTTTGAGTTATAACACTATTTACTTGTTGAGAAAGTGGTCTTTCATATGAGTTTTGTAAGTGTACAAAATAATCTAAAATTTCTTCTAGCTATTTCAGTAAAATTGGTTTAAAGAAACAAAAATTAATTTGTTTCTAACTGAATAATTGTACTACAGATGGTTAAGAATGTTAAAGCCATCTTGGAGCCTCACCACATCATTACAGTCCATGTTGCCATGTCTGGTGGTGCTTTATCTGATTACCATGCAAAAACTACATTGTAAAGCTGCCATATCAAAAGCACACCACTCCTCCCTGTTTGCTTTCCATAATCCATTTTGTGCACAAGGATGATGATTTCTCAGTCCTTGTCTAGTTCCAGAGAAACCCATAAGCATTGCATCTGATGCTTTGACCAATATGTCTTCATATGACACAGCATGAATATTTCTTTCATTATCCAACTGCTTGAGGTATGTGATGGTTGGATGGGAGGCGTGACTGAAAACCTTATATTGGTGAACCCATACCCTGTTGGTCTATTCTCCAGATGGAAATCCTTCTAGGTTTTGTTGAATACTATTACCTGAAGCAAGTAGACAGCTTTTGTCACTGACCTCCATATTCATGGATTTTCACCGTTTACAAAATGCCACACTTTGCTTACTATGGCTATGGTACGACTTCCTCTTCTTTTAGATGGTCCTGATGCCCCTAACTGGTCCATATGCATTTTTTTTTCCAATACCATAAAGGTGGGTGAAATCCCCCTCTTGAAAATTCTAAATCTTCAATCTGAACACATCTTTATGATCAGAGGTATGATTATTTGATGTTGAAAAGGACTGTTACATACCCTTATTGAAAGTGATCAGTTTTTGGTGTCATCACATTACCTACAAAAGGCTAAACAATGTCAAATTGTAGTTCTAATATATGCTGTTCTACCACAACCTTATATTGGCTGTAGTTGTTACATGACTTGTTGGTATGCATATTCAAACTTGTTTTAATATAGTATACTCAGCCCCGTACGTGATGTCTGTATATATTGATGCAGTGCCTTATTTTTAAAATTGTGATTTCACAAGAAATAAATTGTAATTTCTCCATTCTTCTTGTGTTGAGCTACAATATTTATTTGGTGTTTGATAGTAGCAATGAGTGATGAGCCATTATTGTTTGTGTATCATTCTTAGGCCTCTGAGGACCCTGAAGACAGAGAGACGTTAGCTTTGATGGCAGCTTCTGGTGAAGATGCAGCTACCAATGATGGTGAAAGTTATATTGAGAAATACACAAGAGGTGTTTCTGCTGTGGAGAGTATCCTAACTTTAGATAGACTGAGACAGGTAATACTGCTTTGGAGAGTATCTTGACATTAGATTTGGTAAAATAGGTCATATTCATAAGAAAGTGATATGTGAACAATGAAAAGGTACTTCAAACCATTTTTGTAAAGAGTTTTTTAACTTTAAATCAAAAGAGAAATATATTTAAGAAATATTCAAACTTAGATGGATGGTATTTATAAGACACTGCTGTGGAGAGTATTTAACTTTAGGTTGAGGAAATGAGATGAGCATTTCTGTCTGGAGTGGGCTGACTTTGACCAATTGAGATAAGTGTAATTACTCATAAGAAATTACTATTGGAAATATTCAAACTTAGATGGATAGTATTTATAAGACACTGCTGTGGAGAGTATTTAACTTTAGGTTGAGGAAATGAGATGAGCATTTCTGTCTGGAGTGGGCTGACTTTGACCAATTGAGATAAGTGTAATTACTCATAAGAAATTACTATTGGAAATATTCAAACTTAGTTAGATTAAGGCAGATTATGAGATGCTGCTGTAAAAGGTATTTAATCTTTAGATTGACTAAAGTATTATATGAGTAGTACTTGTGTGGATTGTGCTAATTAAACAAGAATAATTTATAAAAAATAGTAAAAAATTCAGATCTCATCTCTACTATATTATGAGTAATTGTTCGAACATCAAATTTTGTGTCTTCTAGTCCTTCTGTGCTTCATGTATTTTTAAAGAAACACTAGTACTTATGACGCATTACTCATTTGTTGTTGAAATTCTTGCCACATATTTTATGATCTTACATGACTTTCAGTGAAATGTTGAGCTAAAAATGACTCTTTTGTTTTTATTATAAATGTCACATCCAGTTTCTTTAATCCTGTAAACCTGGATGTTTCATTACATCTCACTATTTGTTTAGAAATAATAGCAAATACCAGCTGTTATTTATTACAGTTGAAAGAGTTCGAGAATGCTGTTCACACAACTTATGTACACCTCAGACTGCAAAGATGTACTTCTCAGATAAGAAAGTTACAAATATCATTAAAATTAAGGCTTAAATGCTGAAAGCTGGCAAAGCATTAGAAATCAAAAGGCCTAAGATTTACTATATAATCACATATGCCGCAGATAATTTTTCCCCAGATTTATCATAACTTCTTCATTTCAGAATTAAAATGAGAGACATGTGGAAGCAGTAAATGTAAAACGAGTTTAAGAGAAAGCTTGATAACTGTATGAATGATAAGGGTTGGCTTCAAGTTTTTTGTCGTGTTTTTCTAATAGTTTTAGTTTAGTTTAGAGGATGTGACAGCTTAGATGGACCAATAGGTCCCTTGTTGTCCCTAAACATTATGTTATGTTACAAAGCATTTCCGATCCATCTTTTGTCTCTCACAAGTCACTGGCCAAAAAGCCTTTCACTAGGAACCAGAACTCATTAGTTAGGCCTATTTGTTTTCTAATGCTTTTTGAATCTGAAATGAACAGATTAAGAGAAATGTGTAGATGCCTTGATTTTGATCAAAACATTTAGACCTATTGATTTCTAGTGTTTCACCAACATTTGTTTAATATTGCCTTATAAACTAATCTAATGTATACTTCCATTTATATCTATATGTTTATCATTGTTTAATATTGCCTTATAAACTAATCTAATGTATACTTCCATTTATATCTATATGTTTATCATTGTTTAATATTGCCTTATAAACTAATCTAATGTATACTTCCATTTATGTCTATACGTTTATCATTGTTTAATATTGCCTTATAAACTAATCTAATGTATACTTCCATTTATATCTATACATTTATCATTGTTTAATATTGCCTTATAAACTAATCTAATGTATACTTCCATTTATATCTATACATTTATCATTGTTTAATATTGCCTTATAAACTAATCTAATGTATACTTCTATTTATATCTATATGTTTATCATTGTTTAATATTGCCTTATAAACAAATCTAATGTATACTTCCATTTATATCTATATGTTTATCATTGTTTAATATTGCCTTATAAACTAATCTAATGTATACTTCCATTTATATCTATACATTTATCATGGTGCAAAAAAGCTGGAGCAAATTAGTGTCTGGAGTCCAGCATGTATTCATCACCATGATAATTGTTTTCAAGTACATATTCATTAGCATGATAATTACCTGTCACTGCATAATAATCACCATGGTAATTGCCTTATAGCATATACTGTTCACCATATTCATTCCAGTATATAATCATCACCAACGTAATTACAAATCAACAATCAGTCATCACCATAGTAGTTACCTGTTAACACATAATCATCACCAAGGTAATTACCATCCAACAATCAGTCATCATCATAGTAGTTACCTGTTAACACATAATCATCACCATGGTAATTACCATCCAACAATCAGTCATCATCATAGTAGTTACCTGTTAACACATAATCATC
>NW_013671624.1:0-990 GCF_000517525.1 Limulus polyphemus
ACTGTCGGTATTGTGATTGTTTACTTCTAGTGGTTCACTGTCGGTATTGTGATTGTTTACTTCTAGTGGTTCACTGTCGGTATTGTGATTGTTTACTTCTAGTGGTTCACTGTCGGTATTGTGATTGTTTACTTCTAGTGGTTCACTGTCGGTATTGTGATTGTTTACTTCTAGTGGTTCACTGTCGGTATTGTGATTGTTTACTTCTAGTGGTTCACTGTCGGTATTGTGATTGTTTACTTCTAGTGGTTCACTATCGGTATTGTGATTGTTTACTTCTAGTAGTTTACTATCGGTATTGTGAACGTTTACTTCTAGTAGTTTACTATCGGTATTGTGAACGTTTACTTCTAGTAGTTTACTATCGGTATTGTGAACGTTTACTTCTAGTAGTTTACTATCGGTATTGTGAACGTTTACTTCTAGTAGTTTACTATCGGTATTGTGAACGTTTACTTCTAGTAGTTTACTATCGGTATTGTGAACGTTTACTTCTAGTAGTTTACTATCGGTATTGTGAACGTTTACTTCTAGTAGTTTACTATCGGTATTGTGAACGTTTACTTCTAGTAGTTAACTATCGGTATTGTGATTGTATATTTGGACCATCAGTGTTCTGGTACTAACAGGAAAAAGCATCACAACCAGGGTGTTTCATTTACAAATATATATAAGTAAATAGTTCTTAAGTTTGTTTCATGTAAACTTGGGGGTGACCATTTCAAACATTTGGCATAACTGGAATATAAAAGGATGTGAACCCCCTTTTTTCTTTTTTTAAGAATAATTTTGAAAAATAGCCATTTTGGAAATCATAGGATTAGCTAAGTCACCATAAAAGCCCACGTACCCGAGGATGAATAATAATATTATTAAAGTTAATGTTAATAATCTTCTACAGTTTAGCAGTAACTGAGAAGGTATCCAAAAGACCCGCCTCTTTTTTGTTTCAATAACTTTCACTACAACATCACAGACTGAAGTTTTGGG
>NW_013671624.1:1579-16766 GCF_000517525.1 Limulus polyphemus
AAACCTAAATGTATGTTTCTGATTAAGAAGTTAGCACACAGGATCACAAACAAAAGTTGTAATGGTTTTCAAATGAGACCCAAAACTCGAGCGCTTTAGAATAGTTCACTATTTTTCTTCAGGAGAGTTTTGGGTCTCGTTTGAATACCATTAGCTATGTATGTTTCTGATTAAGAAGTTAGCACACAGGATCACAAACAAAAGTTGTAATGGTTTTCAAATGAGACCCAAAACTCGAGCGCTTTAGAATAGTTCACTATTTTTCTTCAGGAGAGTTTTGGGTCTCGTTTGAATACCATTAGCTATGTATGTTTCTGATTAAGAAGTTAGCACACAGGATCACAAACAAAAGTTGTAATGGTTTTCAAATGAGACCCAAAACTCGAGCGCTTTAGAATAGTTCACTATTTTTCTTCAGGAGAGTTTTGGGTCTCGTTTGAAAACCATTAGCTATGTATGTCTCTGATTAAGAAGTTAGCACACAGGATCACAAACAAAAGTTGTAATGGGTATTTCTATTTTACTTTACAACCCCTAGAATCTGTAACATCATAAGAACGTTCACTGTAGTGTAGTATGAAACTTATCATCAAGTTTTATTTGTTCTACTCTTAATGATGTATTCTACGGATTATGTTTGAACACCGGAGAACATTAAAACCTACTTCATCCTTCTGAATGGAGACAAATTGTGAGTACTCTTCTTGAACCAGATAGTTAAGTTGATAGAGACGACTCAATTTTTCCTAAGTTGAAAAAATAAACAAAACTTAACACGCATAATACAAGACAAAATGATGCATTATATTATAGATGGCAGTAGTGGCTGACAGTACATCTATGAAAACAAAAACTCACCAGAAACTCCCGTCCCAAATTTTAAACATAACCTCGGCTTTATAAAAACAAACTCGTAATATAAACAGAATCGTTAAAAGTTATTGCTACTGTTGAACCAGTTTATATAAATTTTCATTTTGATAAACAGCTGTGAAATTATTCTATGCTTACCTATTTGGTCTTCTACAGATATATATATATATATTTCTTACTTTTTTTGTTAATTTCATTGTTAAACAATTTTTCTTAATCAAACAGCTAACCACTGAAATCAAATTTACTACCAAATCATATGTTATGTAATTTACTTTTCCCCCACTTGTTTAATTAACACTGGCTTGATGTTCAGAAAAAATTGTGAACTAATAAACTACGAGAAAAGGAAAAGAATATAAAAACATTTACTTTAATAGTTATAAATTTTAATTTTTAATTAAAAATATTGTAGTATTCTTAATATCCACTTAATCTAACAATCACACTTAAATTGTTTCAATCCCAATTTTTAATGCTCTTGCAGTATCTTCTTCCCAAAATAGAAAATATTAAAGAAGCCAACATATTCGGGCAAAAGCAACGAGTCTCTGCCATGAAATCCCAACATGGCCAATTTTGATACCAGAAAAATTGTGCAAAAAAAAAAAATTTTTTTTTAACTGTCTATATCACTGCATGGGGCCTGCAAGAAGGTATCTGTACCAAATCCCATGTAAGTTGGTTGACATATACACAAATAGTTCAAGAAAACCCCAAAGTGTACTTTCCTCACTGAAAAATTGAGCAAAAGACGGAAATTCCAAAACTGTGTGTATCTCTGTACGGGACCCGTAAAGAGTATCTTTGCACCAAATTCCATATAAATTGGTCAAAACAAAGCTAAATAATTGCCCTAACTCCTACAATTATGGGTTTATATAATCTTTTAACCCCACCCCCCTAAAATGACCAAAAATAGACATATCCCATACTCTTGTAAGTATATGTTTGGGACCTGTAAAAAAACACTTTGTACCAAATCCCTGGTAAATTGGCCAAAATACAGCGGAGTAACTGTAAAAAAAAAAAACTAAAATTATGCTTAGTGTGGCATAGTGACCCTCTATAATTACTGAAAATAGACAAGTCCACCATTTTTGTTTGTCAATATGAGGAACTTGTAGAAAAGTATCTTTGTACCAAATTCCATGTAAACTGGTTAAAAAACAGCTGAGTAATTTACCAAAAACCCTACAATTAGGCTTTTTTGTGAGCTCTGACTTAAAATGGGCAGATCTAACTTTATTTTTTTTTGTCAATATGTTGTGCACATTAAAATTTATATTTGTGCCAACTTTGACTTCAATTGCTGTAAATATGTTTGCACAGGAGCACAAAAGATAAATTTTTGACTTGTTTAACCCCATAAAACCCTTAAAAAAGGCCTAAATAAAAAATATTTCAACACAATCCATCCAGAAATGAAGGAATGGCAGTCGATTGAAAAGTGTTTAGAAGAAACAATATAAAAACAGTACGTCTCTGCAGAGAGAAAATTTCTGATGTAGAAATTTAATTTTTATAAAGTTTTAATTGATTTAGAATAGAAATGGTTAGAAAATAAAAACAAAGACATAAAAATGATAATATATTCAAACAAAACCATGATTACACTAAAAACATCTACCTCAAGTCCTTCATGGTCAAAAGAAGCCGTTTCTATACTTTCTATTTCACCACGCAACCTTTGACGCTCTTGCAAATGGTGTGCAAATTCCAACATTTTCTCAGATGGTATATACTTCTGTATCCTAACTCTATCCTGTAAATGAACTCAATCAGATAAACTTTTCTTTTATACATTTGCAAAGAGCATACATATACAAGTGTTATAAAAAGTATTAGCATGAGGTATTTTATGTTAGAACATAATGGCTACATTTCTTCGGGTGACCATTGCAATAGCCTGACAAAATTTCTAGTTTATTAAATTATGGTTTTACAAATGGATTTCAGTATTTTCTCACACAACTTAAACATGTATTTAACAAAACTATTTGAGTTAATACTTAAACAAAGAATGTAACTGTAGCCATACAGTTATATTATATAACACATTATAAATAATAAGTTTACTATTCACTACCTTCAACAATACCGATGTTTCTAAAACATCACAAAGAATCAAGACCACCCACCTAAATTTTATTACAATTTGCAAATAATTATTTTTATAAAATACAAACTGCCTACAACTTTTTTTTTTTATTATATATATATCCAATTAACTTCTCATATATACTCAAACACAAAACTATATCTGAAAGTTCTATTTTATTAAATTCAAAGTTAATGCTTACAAGTCTAGATGGTGATTCAGGATTGCTTTCTGTGGAACTTTTCAAACTTCCAAGTTTCACAAGGTTTTCCACCAAGTTCACCAGAGGACGAATGTGTTTCTCTTCTTCCTGCAGTTTTTCTATCTGTTGACATAGCGTCATGTAGTTTCTTTTATGTTCATTCTCACGAGAATTCCTAGAGAACCAACAGTTGGCGGGTATGTTTCAGTGTAAAACTAGCACGTGGATGTTAAATGCTCTCAGAACAAACAAAAATTTAAAATCACACCAAGATTCACAGAAACTTAGATACGTAAAACAGCTTCTATACCATAACAACTGAATCAACATGATATCTGAAAATACGATGAATTGATTAAGCTTGTATTTTCACTTTAAATACCAGGTTATGAACTCTAGATCAATTGGTTCTGCTCTCTTCTCTGGACTGAAAAAATACACAAGTTACATAAAACTACAAAGACCTATAACACAAGCTCCTTCAAAAGGTGGACCTTTCTTCAGCAGGGGGGCAAGCTGATCCTCAATTTGTCCTCGATGAAGAAAGGTTCACTTTTTGAAAGCGCCTTGGGTTACAAGGTTTTGTACTTTGGTGTGAAATTGGTTTTTGATCTTGTGTGTTTTCTTAGAAAAATACACAACTGATGTTAATACACTGTCAATTTTACTTTCAAGCTACTTAGTTGTTTAACTCTTTCTTGTACTTTGTTCTTTACTGGTCAGTACTTGATACAGTTGAGCCATATAGTCTGTGTGCTATTGAAAGTTATGATGGAAATATGCATCCTTAACAATAAAATATCAAAACTGAAGTTCTTTCAAATCACCATTTTCATCATACTGCGCTTCATGTTTTTGTAAAGACAAAACACACATAACTAGAAAGTTAAATATTGATATTAATAACCAAAAACTGATTAATACTACTGCGCCTGTTGTGAGTTTATATTAGAATAGTGTAGATAAGAAAAATTAACCAATTAAAAATTTATTGGTTGTTAATAATCAAATGATTCTCATTAATCAGTTTTATGACCGATACAAAAATTAGCCGTTACATCCCTATTTTATACATCATCAAAGAAGACTTTCGTTACCTATTCATATAACAAAAAAATATCAAATTTAAATGTATATTCTCTAACCTGTAAAATAAACTTGTAGATCTATGATAAGATCTTCCAGTTTTGTAGTTAACTAATAACTATGTAAGATTATCACCATCACTATTATAACAAAAACTGACCAACATACATTTGCAATAAGCGTTGTTCTTTAGCCAGCTGTAAATGGCACTGTTGTTGTGCTTTGAACAATTGTCTCTGATTTTGTCGTAGTTGAATTAAGAATACAACAAGTTCTTCGTGCTGAAAACAATACAAATAATTAATATATTTAAGTAAAGTTTTCCTGAAAGTTAAAAGTTCACAAACAAAATGTCTGAAATCTAGATAAATTAAAACAAACAAAATCTTGTTATACATTATAAAAAACATGATACAGCTCAACATGTATATCATGATCAGATTTTATTGTAAATACAGAAACAACAAATATACAAACAGAAGTTCATTATGGATCGACTAAAGCTATCAAATCCAGTCTGTTTATCTTTCAAAGTTTATTACATACATGTTATCTAAAAAAAAACATCAAAGCTACATTATTAGGTAAGAAGATTCATGATATAAATTCTTACAGATTTTTCCAACATCCCCCCGGCTGAAACACTGATGTTTTTATGTTTGGAAGTGAGACCTGATGAATACTGTAATAATCTGCATATCGTTGAAGACTGTAAGTAAACAGGTAAACAAACAAAGAGATTAAAATATTATCTACACAAATACTTCAAACTAAGTTCTAAAGTATATCAAGGTGAGCACAAACACTTAAAAGCTTTCTGAAACAGAGTAATAACGAAAGTTACGCGTAAACACCAAACATGTACTAGTAAATGTGACTATATTGTAAATATAAAAACAGTCTTGTTACATATAAATATATGTACATGTAAGTATTATTCATCGGTTTCCTGAGAGATAAAATCTGCAGAGATAAGGTACGGTGTATCATACTTAACTACAATATGAGAAGTCTAACAAGAAGTTGACTTTTCCTATCAGTAATTCAAGCCATCAAAATCCTGAGATGAACAGCAGTTTACTATCCTACGATGATATTCAAGCAGATCCATCAGGTTCATAAAATAAGATAAAGAAGATTCAATACTGAAAGTGTTGTTTTTCTACAACACAATTACTTACCCGATGAACGTGTAGTTCAGAATCTGACATGCTCACTCTTCCATCAGGTTCATAACATAAGATAAAGAAGATTCAATACTGAAAGTGTTGTTTTTCTACAACACAATTACTTACCCGATGAACGTGTAGTTCAGAATCTGACATGCTCACTCTTCCAATAGCTTTGTGGTGACTTGAGCTCTTGCCTCTCCAGCTGGCTCTCCGAACCTTTGGCCTATAATTCCCTCGGATATTACTTGAACTTGAAGGTGATTCTGATCAGTCAATAAAGCGATTTCATATATCAATGAAAGTTTCGATAATGAAAACTCTAAATCAATTTAAACAAAATATTGTATTCTGATAAGAGTTTTTTTATTTTCCCTCCTCAGTACAAATATGTACACTAAGTCAAGGCTTAGACATGCTGATTTAAATCACATGAAAGGAGCACAGTAGAAAATATTACGTTGTTTTAAACTTTCCTAATTAAGGAATTTTACAATGAAAGCAACTAATCCTTGAAAAACACGGGTGAAATAAAAGATGTATTTAAGTGCATCCAAATATACCGTATTATCTCCCCAAAAAGTAACTTTTCTGGGAATATCTTTGTTTATCCTTAAAATGGTGAAACACATTTTGATAATGAATTACATAAAATATTCCAGTCCAGTTTTAAAGAACCATACATTATGCTACAAGTACGTTACATGTAAATTCAAAGTAGATAGGTTTGTCCGTCACATCACACTTATCAAATTTTTACAAGTAGGGTCATTAAACACTTCTTGAGAACATTTACAGAACTTTGCATAGTAAATTTTACTAAACATTGAATTATACATACTAGTGTTTAAAGCAGAAAATTTTAATACAACATAAGGACACATTTTTACCTTTTGTGTATCTGTAAAACAAGTTATATGTATTTTTCCTTCAAACTTTCTACAAAACATTGTAATTAAACAATCGTATGAAGCTTAAATACTTAAAATAAACCTTAAAGAAAAAATCTACAAAAACAACATTCAGGTTATTTTTAGCCTAATTATTGGAAACTGATATTCATGATTAATTCCAATTTTCTTACATCGCTGTTCTTACCTTCATCATCGGATGAATAGCTAGTAGCAAGTCTATTTAACGCAGATGTTGATCGGTAATGTTCTAGAAAATAAAGTAGTGCATAAAAAAAAGATTAAAAAAATATCTTGCATTAAAGCCAAGACACCAGTCCAGTTTTTGGAATTTTAACAATGCAACACTAAATTAAAAAAAAAAAATTAAACCAGTTTTAAATTTTTAAAACAATTAACATATGACAAACCTATCAAACTAGCTTTTCAATTTTAACACTAACATCTAATGAAATCATTCAACAAATTTTTGGATTTTAACACTTTAACATTTACATCTAATTAACTGATTTAATTTGGCTTTTCAATCTTAACATTACAACATTAATATCTATAGAAACATAACAAAGCTTTGAGGTCTTAACTTTGGCAAGATTTCTATGGATGTATGAATGCATAAAATAGACCAAACTCAGAGACAAAAAAATAAAGGTTACTCAGGAGTTCTTTATTCTAGTACATTCTGTAAAAAATGCCGATTTAATTTTACCATTTGACCTGTAAGGTGTCCTGCTTGACTTCTGACTTTTGTCATTGTCTCGTCTTCCTCCAATGGCTTTTCTCATGTGACGATGAATTTGAAGCTCTACCTCACCATATGAAAGTCTTCTAGGTTTACGAGTTATATCAGAAGCCAGAGTATTATCATCGAGCTTCGGTGCTGGAAATTGAGCTGGAGACACTGCTGTCTTAATCCCATTACTTTGTAGCTGTAGTTCTTGCAATGTCTGCTGTATTTCATGTAGTTCCAAATTTTGGAGCATTTCATGACAGTACTCTTCTGGAAGAGGAGGTCTTGGAGGTGGCATTCCTGGAGAACCACTAGATGCAGCTGGCTCAACATTTTTGGTTTCTTCGAGGTTATTGCTTTTAGCTACTGGAGAAAGCAGCATTCTCTCTTTCCATTCTAAAAGCCTTTTCATAGATTCTTCATGCAGATATTTACTTTGGCTTTCTTGTCCATTAGAGCTACCAGTGCCATGCTGAGATACCGAAACACTTGATTCTTTATGGTCGGCATCAAAAGGCACATAGATATTTTCATTGATAAATACGGGACGAGCAGAAACAATGCCTCGAGAGTTGTCTGCTTCACGTACTTGCCTGTTAAGAACTTGCTGTTCGGAGTTATTTCCACTTCCTTGATACAATGATCCAATAACCTGATTTTGGTACTGGTGACCCTTCAAATTTGGATTAGCTTGGTAGTTAGATTCAGTTTTAGTCCTATGATAGGTGTTGCCTGCCATGTTTCCTAAAATCCTACTATCACAGACATCATAGACACATGCTGGATCTCTGGCCTCTCTATCGTACGTGTCCTGATTAAACTTTTCTACTCTAGTTTGTGATTCAGAAGGATGGTTGGTACCTCCACTTGTGATTGGCATTTCTTGTACCTGTTGATCATACCCTGTCATGCTATCCCCAAAGATATCAGAATGTCTTCTTATAAGTGGTGGTTGTCGAGGGATGCTACTAACTGGCTCTACAGAATCTCTGTAAATAGCTGCATTTTCATAGTCTCGCTCAGACTGTAGCCTAGACTGTGACCCAGGGGTCTTTTTCAATGCTGCTGACATGGGTAGATAAAGTTGAGGTTGTGGTTGGTGATATTTACCACCCTCTGAAGTCCAATTATTATAATTACCTTTCCAGTTGTCATACTTTCTAGAACTTATCTCATTCTTTTCAAGTTCATAAAAACTTTCATAATCACGTAATGGCACAAACTTGCCCCTTCCAAGATTTATTTCCTGAGGTGGTACCAGGTCAGGGACACATTGAGGAAGTATCGTGTAGCTGGCATGAAGTCGCTTTGGCTTTGGTGGGGCAGCTGCATAATAAATTTGCCCTGTTCTTCCTCTGGTATAAACGGTATACGGAATACCTGACTGACTACCGTAATGGCTACTTACAAAACCACTATCACTGGCACCATCGTTGGTAACAATATTTCCATCTATGTCTCTGGAAAAATCCAGTGTTGACTGAGCCGAGGCAAAGCTACTGTCCAAAGTTGCTCGTGGGTCATCTCGGTCGTGATGCTTTCGAGACTGATAGGACACAAATCCTGAATCTTCTTCATCCAACCCTGGTGTAGGTGGTACACTCAGCTGATCAGTGCTGTGATGACTTCTGGAAGAAACATGAGACCTTACGTTAATAAATAACTGTATGTTACATAGTACAATGTTCAGTTTGCTTGTTTTTTTAATTTTGTGCAAAGCTACACAAGGGCTATCTGCACTAGCTATCCCTAGTTTAGCAGTGAAAGGCTAGAGGGAAGGCAGCTAGTCATCATCAACAACTGCCAAGTCTTGGGCTACTCTTTTACCAACGAATAGTGAGATTGACCATAACATTATAACACCGCCATGGGTGAAAGAGCTAGCATATTTGGTGGGACAGCGATTCAAACCCACAACCCTCAGATTGCAAGGCGAGCCCCCCCCCAACAGTATGTTCAGATACACGTTTTCATTCTTTAAGAGTTCTGCTAAATCTAAAAACATTTTTTTTTATATATTAGCACAAAATAAACAGAATTTTTAAAGCAGCAATGTTTCAACCATTTGTGGAACATATTTTTTCACTTCAAGAAATAGTTTCTTTAACCCTATGTGCACGGAGTTGATCTATTCGACCAACCCTTTAATGGAGAATTAATAATTACTATAATTCTGAATGTACTACAAGTATCTTTGCATAAACTTTTAGAAATTGTGAAAGGTCAGTTGAACACACACACAAAATATTTTTCAATATAGTATTTTTACTTGTTCACAAATTCAGTCTCTTTTAATTATTATATTATCACCTCTCAAAACATAGGAGCAGATCTGTTTTTTTATCACAGCAGAACCACAAAACGTTAAGTCTTGCATTATTCACAAGATTTTGAAAGGTGCAATACCAGCTCCACACACTTTTTTTTTCTTCTTATATCGGATGGTGAATACAATACTTACCGAGTGAACGTCTGCATGATGGTAGCCAGACAAAGAGCATTCATCCACTGTATCATTACCTCCCGAGACTCAACAGCAAAAAAGTATGTTTTCATATTGCTATGTTCTGCCTTGAGTGAGTTGAGAGAGAGAAAAACAATTTAAGTTTACATCTTCAGAAAATATTTTAATATTGCACTGAAAACTAAAAAAATTATTAGACCAAGAGTACGATACTGCACTAAAACCACATAACAAGGTAAAATTAAATCAGATATTTGTAAAGTATTAATTAAAGCTTTAGATGTTTCTTAAGTAAAAGAAACATCCTTCATTTTATGTAACATCCTGTTAAACACAACTTAAAATCCACAGCTACTAAATGTAAATACTTAAATCAAACGATTTATTAATAACAAAAATACATAGCTAATGGTTTTCAAATGAGACCCAAAACTCTCCTGAAGAAAAATAGTGAACTATTCTAAAGCGCTCGAGTTTTGGGTCTCATTTGAAAACCATTACAACTTTTGTGTGTGATCCTGTGTGCTAACTTCTTAATCAGAAAAATACATAGCTAATGGTTTTCAAATGAGACCCAAAACTCTCCTGAAGAAAAATAGTGAACTAATCAAAGTTCAATAATAAATTAGTAAGTCCTTTTTTTTAATTCTACCTTTTTTTAGACTGCTAAAAGACAGTTCAAATTTTGAAGTTGTGCAGAATACAAGTTAAGGGTATATTTATGTGCAACTGATGAATGATCACTCACCACAGCACTTTGCGACAACATACTAGAGCAACTGATGGAATGATCACTCACCACAGCACTTTGCGACAACATACTATAGATGTGCGACAGTTCTTTTTCGATCAAACGTTGTTGTTTTCTTAGTTTCTCTACGCCCACTGGGTTGTCTCTGCCCACTTCACCCAGTTTTCCTTGCACAGTTTTCAAACTTTGTTCCAGCATTTCCTATAGGATCAAAAACACATATAAAGTAAGCAGCTTGTTAAATGATAAACCTGGCACTTATTTAAATAGAGCTGCTTACCATAAAACTGTCTACTTTTAATAATCTTCTAACACAGGAGGTTGATGAAATCGTACAAAATACACATCTGTATGAAATCTTTCAAAGAAAAATTTTTAAACAGCTAGCTCACAAACTATATATTAATGCGAAATAATTCTAAAATAACATATTACAGTCTCAGCTAGTAAACAAGTCATTATTGAGAAATACAAGCCACAAACAATTTATAAGCTGTACATTAATACACAATCTTCCAAAACCAAAAATTTAAGCTACACCTAGATAGAAACACTCATATTTCTTGGAAGCTACTGATATGTACCATTTCAGAAAAACAATATTTATTCATTAATAAACAACTTCATAACACCAAAATTTTGTTTTTTTATTTAATTATAGACTCAAAGATTAATTTTGAAGCTTAGTACTGTCAGTTTCAGTTTGTGTTTAGTAAATGCTCCTGAAGAAGCTGTAAACCAAAAAGTTGAGTGCGTAAATAAATAAAAACAACATTTTGGTGTTATAAGGTCATTTATTTATAGTATTAATATGTCTTCTATACACCAATATGCACTACAGAAATTCAATTACAATTATTCATTTTTTGAATTCTTTTATCAACCTAAAATACAGTGAAATACCATGTAACTTTTCTTATAATTATTACTGACAATAACAATAATAATTAAATTATCAACAGCATTTAGCTCCTCTGGGTTAATTACATTAATTAATCAGTGCATCTCACGACATACATCTGAACAGTTGAAATGTCGAATCAGTAATTAATTTTATTCCAAAATTAACTTAAAAGATAATAGTAATTCATTTCATTACTTCAAATAAACCTTCTATATTTTCACAGTTCAAACACTCTCTCACAAGTAACATAAAATTTAAGTATATTAATTTCATAAAGTTAATAATTAAGCTTTAAATGACAATAATGTTTGTGCATTATCTACTAAAATTATTTATTTTAAATCCTGCTGGAATAAATATATTTTCTTTAATCTGTACATAACTATTTTTTTTAAAAGAACAATAATCTATACATTAATAAATATCTCGGGACGAATATGTAATAAAACGACTTTTTAAAAGTATATAATTTTCACATTTATATAATATTTTTATAATGTTACTCTGTTTTGAAGTAATTGGCAAACAATTTCCATGAATAATCACCTAGTATTTTGATTGAATATAAAACTACAGCTACAATAAATTATCTTCTCTAGTATGTTGTCGCAAAGTGCTGTGGTGAGTGATCATTACATCAGTTGCTCTAGTATGTTGTCGCAAAGTGCTGTGGTGAGTGATCATTACATCAGTTGCTCTAGTATGTTGTCGCAAAGTGCTGTGGTGAGTGATCATTAAATAAAATTATTTTGAATTTTTTTAAAAACAAGGATTCAAACCCACGACCCTCAACTTGTGAGTCGAGCACTTTAATTACCATAATTTGGTTAAGTATTTCCACTGTGAGAAGGAAAAAAATTCCAGTCCAGAAAGGGTCAAAGTACTAATACTTTATCTTTGTATTAAGATACCTACTGATGAAAATATATTAACCTTTGAACCAACAAGAATGGCACATCATTAATTTAAAAAAAATAATAATAATGAGAAGAGTTTTAAGAAACTATGTTTTGGTTCCTCTAGAAGGGAGGGATTTTAAGTGTGTATTTCTTTTCAGGATCGTACTTTAAAATGCTGGGATAACATCGTAAAACACAAAGCTGGGATACATATTTGCTCAGTTTCTCCCCAATTCAAATCTCATATTAAATGTATCTTGATATTTATTATATTTTGTGTTTCAAGCTACCCCATTTTAACTTTTTTTTTAGCAATTTTTGTACAAGTAGTAGTTCACCAACGGAAAAGCAAAGCACAATAAAACCGACACCAGTCTTGTACTAATTAATTTAACTGATCATTAAATATAACTGAATAAAACTGTTACATTAGAAACAAATTATTGATTAGTTCAATATGGGAAAACTTTGTGTGTTTTAGAGCAAATCCACATTGGGCTATCTGCTGCATTCACTGCAGGGAATCAAACCCCAGATTTTAGCACTGTAAGTCTGTAATCTTACCTTTGTCACACTGGGGGACAATATTGGAAAGAAAAATAAAAGATAATATTGATAAACTATCTTTTTTTTTTCCCATAAAAAGAAGTCAATGCTGATATATAATTATAATAAACTCAAATAAAAAAAATAAAATAAATAGATATACTTGCTGGTAGTGGATTCTCATTGTTTAGTTTTACCTCAAGACAAGAATGGGTTATATTTTTAATGTTTAACATACAAGTGTCAAATATTTCCCTTTAGAGAAACGTTACATAACATTTTAGATGTACTTTTATTCTTACAGTGATGTTGAGTAGAGAAAAGCATCATCACTCCCACAGTTTTACCTACAATGAAAGTTTTTAATAATGTTACGACAGCGGAGGTCACGTGATGCTAGTAACACGTCATATTCTTGAAGGTTCGTGAAGGCTCGAGTGTTTACTAGATGTACGGTATTCTTGTATATAATACTGCCAAGAACTGACGGCAACAATGTAATTGAACTGCAGACAGAGAGAGACTGACGATTGAGTCGTACGTTGTGAATTATAGCATTCGTTATAGCGTGACTGTGGAAATTAAGTGTATTGCAAAGTTGTATTGAGAAAGAATAAACTAGTTTTATTTAAGAAAGGTCTTGTGTCGCTAAAGTTTCATCGGAAAGAAATTATACAGGAAATTAACTAACGGCCAGAGACATAACAATAATAATATATTTTTACAACCAAGTTGTTCCACAGTAGTTTGTCTACTTAGCTTATAAATGTTTTAACCACAAGTTTAAAGGTTAACTACTTTTGTAGAAGTAATAAAAGTAATAAAATTCTGATTTCCTAAATTTATTAGCTTACGTTAAAAATCCAAGTTAAAGATCCTGCTTTGTTTTATTCTAAACATTAATCTAACCACATTGTTTCTACATAATGAGCAACTGATGGAATGATCACTCAAGTTATTAGCTTATGTTAAAAATCCAAGTTAAAGATCCTGCTTTGTTTTATTCTAAACATTAATCTAACCACATTGTTTCTACATAACGAGCAACTGGTGGATACAAAATTAAACCCTGCGATCAACAGAAAAAATAAATAAATTCTAATTGAGTCAGTTTCAACTAGATTGATATTCATTAGTTTAATATTTCATTTGATACATTAATTTGTCAATTGTAGTAGGTCACCATTTTCTGTTATAAGTTGTAAAAAACATGTTAAGGCTGCTAAGGGTTTGTCTTTGACCAATGACCTGATCTATCACATGGTAACAGTTTAGGTTAGGTAACAGTATTCTTGGTAAAAAAACATGGTAAAGGTGATAAGGGTGTGTCTTTGACCTACGACCTGATCTGTCACATGGTGACAGTTTGGGTTAGGTAACAGTATTCTTAGTAAAAAAACATGGTAAAGCTGATAAGGGTTTGTCTTTGACCTACGACCTGATCTGTCACATGGTGACAGTTTGGGTTAGGTAACAGTATTCTTGGTCGGGATCAATTTATAACTATTAAATATGGCATCTTTTCAGTAAATAATTAGATACAGAGGTGTGTACTTTACATGTGAGAGTTGCTCACTGGTCCAGTTGAAGTTAACCTTGATGTTTTTAAAGTGAAAATACACAATTCTTCCATATACGTTTGTAACCACAGTTTCTGATAAAATACTCTCCCTCCGCTCACAAGATTAGCTTTTCACGTTTTGTGCTGCTCTCTATATGCGAACTTTTTCTGAAACTTTTTTATGATTTTCCTAAATGAAAATGTATTTCTGATAGGTACTCCTCTCCACTTACACTTCTCAACCATTGTTCCCACAATCTTCCGATGCTCGCATCTTCTCTCTCTCTCTCTCTCCTGGTCGGAATTTAGGTCGTTTTACGACCTGGGAGGGTCAGGTTCTAGTAGACCTCTTCTGGCAAACTTCGAAGTGATAGTTTGGTAGTGGCGCGTAGAGGTAATCTCATGCGTCACGTGATAGTAGTGCTCTCCTGTTAGTGGAGAGGTAGCGCATGATGATTTGCATGAGACAGGTTCCAACAGAGGGAGGATCAAGGGTTGTGGAATACGTTTTCATTTAGGAAAATTATAACTTTTATGAAAGGAAACAAACCACCTCATATTTATGAGCAATTGAAGAAACTGACACAGCTAATACTAATAACTTTTTTAAGTGTGCACATTGTTTGCTGAGAGAAAGAAAAAGATGCAGTAATTATAAAATCCATCAATTCTAATATAACGTCTGTAAATTTCCTATCTCCTTTCTGTAGCTTTTCTAAGGACGAGTCTGAAGTAATAAACTAATCGTATCAATATATTTTCTTATATATTCACATCATATCTCACTTTTGAGAATATTATATTTGTTTAAACATTTTGCAGTTGTTATTCATTTTGAAATATTGTTTATGTGTTACTAGGGCTTGGCAACAATAGACTTGGAAGTACCCAAAACTTCAGTCTGTGATGTTGTAGTGAAAGTTATTGAAACAAAAAAGAGGCGGGTCTTTTGGATACCTTCTCAGTTACTGCTAAACTGTAGAAGATTAT
>NW_013671624.1:17727-22095 GCF_000517525.1 Limulus polyphemus
TATTAGTACCTTCTAGGCTAATGACATATATATATATATATATATATATATATATTTAACTGAAATTTTAACATCTCCATCCGCTTAGTATTTCAATTTAGCTTCTTTTTTTTCTGCAACTCAAAGGTAAATTAGATTCTAGTAATTTGATAAAAATAACATTAAACAAAGCCAAAATTAATAATATATTTCATGTATTTGTTGAATTATGCACAAAGCTACACAAGGGGTATCTGAACTAGCTATCCCTAATTTAGAAGTGATGGGTTAGAGAGAAGGCAGCTGATCAACACCACCCACTACCAACTCTTGGGCTATATCTGAACTAGCTATCCCTAATTTAGAAGTGATGGGTTAGAGAGAAGGCAGCTGATCAACACTACCCACTACCAACTCTTGGGCTGCACTGTACCAAGGAAACGTTGAATAGACCATCACATTATATTGGCCCACAGCTAAAAAGGAAAGTTTATTCAGTGAGAGATTTGAACTCGCAACTTGAAGATTACAGATTGAGTGCCATACTCACTAGGCCATGCCAGACCCCACAGACAAAATACTCTACAACTATTGAACAACTTTGCGACAAATTGTTGATAAAAATTTCATTTACAACTCTCCCTCTTTCACAAAATTAAAAATAAAATTTCTCCCGTAGTTCAATTAAAAGGGCTTTCTTTATATGAAACTATTACATTTATCAAGGAAATAAGTTCACAGTAGTTTTAAAACAAATGCTCCAAACTTTCTGTTAACCTTAAAAAAATAGTTATACTGAGAAAATACTGTTTACTAACTTAACACAGTTCATTGTTACCAAACAAAAACATCTCTGAAATAGAAGTTGTGAAGAAATTTACCTTAAAGGCATATTTTCTTGTTATTTTATCATTAGCAGAGCAAGGTGAAATCCTATAACTGGGGAGAATGACTGACCCAAGAAGTTTGTTTTCTTCAGAATCTAAGGAAAGAAAAATAAGTATACAAAGTAGTAGCTATTAAGAAAAAATATAATCGTATCTAATCTTCATTCTATTATAAGTTACAGCTTTTACAGTAAAGAAGATTTGATTTCAGAACAGGTACAACATTTCAATCACTGGTGCGATCATTCCGAAGTGCGGAGTAATTTGTTGAAAATAGCATTTAACAAAGACAAAATTGATCTATATTTCCCCAGACATTCCTAATCTTATGCAACTATCTCTCATAACACACTCCATGTTTTTTTATAGTTATTCACTTTTAGTTTCTTTTTCTGTTCAGCCATAAATAAATAATTGTGAATTCATGCGAATTGATACGAACATACATAAGTAACTACTATCAATTCTAGAATTTAAATACATTGTTAGATTTTTGAGTTAAATACTACAATTTTCTTTACCGTTAAAACTTTGTACTTGAGAATGATCTCACATTTTTATTTAAGGATCCAAAGGAAAAAACTGGCTAATCTAATATACCAATGGTGGTTAATACAAATAACAAAAATATAGCAATACTTGTCGAAAACGGAGCAAATAAGGAAAAAACTGGCTAATCTAATATACCAATGGTGGTTAATACAAATAACAAAAATATAGCAATACTTGTCGAAAACGGAGCAAATAAGGAAAAAACTGGCTAATCTAATATACCAATGGTGGTTAATACAAATAACAAAAATATAGCAATACTTGTTGAAAACGGAGCAAATTAACACATAGAATATTCAGTACCCACGCTTCTAAAACAACAGCAAATAATGTGATGTGTCATTATTAATATACATAAAAACACTCAAATCCAAACTGTTTAATGTATCATGGTTAGTAAATATAGATACACTCACGTTCAACCCATATATATACACACACACACACACACAGACACTCAAGTCCAGTCCACATTTACTGTATCACTGTCAACATATATACACACAGACACTAACATCCATCCCACATTTTAATGTTTTACAGTTAGCACACGTACAGTAAATGTGGGTCAGACTTCAGTGTATCGCTGTTAACATATATATATATATATTCAAATCTTTATTACCAATTTTCAGTTTTAACTTGTTTGATATTAATTAACATATTTTGTATGATACATTATTTTATTGACTGAAGCATAAAAAGTGGCAAAGGTTTAGCAGTGACCTAGGACTTCGTCTTTATCACACTACGTATAGTGATTTTTGTCAGCAGTATTTTTGGTTGAGATCAATCTGTATATTTAACAAACAATAAGTTCTTTTATTTGTTTTAATACAAAACTTAATATATGTACACTCAACGTAGGAAGCCTAAAAACGCTGATTTCATGGATGAATGCCATGATGAATAGGTTAGATACATAGCATCCAAAAACCATCATAGAACTCACAAATAGGTAAATGATTGAAAAAATACAACCGTTGTTTTGTAACCTTTAGGAATTCGGTAAAATTAAAATATACATAATGCATGTTACACTGTCATGAAAACCAAGCAGTTCAATGCAGAGTATAAATGTAAAAGAAATTCTGGTGGTGAGCACTGTGTAGCACAAAATTACATATTTTTATTAGAGAGCGTGGAAGCCAAGAGAGCGTTATAAGTACCGTGTAACACAAAAATATATATTTTTGTGGGAAAACTATGGGAGCAAAGAAAACATCACAAGCACTGGGTAACATAAAATTACATATTTTTCATCAGGAAACATGGAAGCCTTCTAGTAGAAGATGAAACACTCCTATGAATAGTTTTGAAAACTGAATGCATGAGAACATTTTACTCAAATAAGTATTAAACTAGTAGCTTACACGTGAAAGTTTTCTAACGAGACCCACATTTATTTCTCATCAATAGTGAAGTGATGATTTGTATAAGAGTATTACGACCTGGCTTCAGTAAAAAAAAAAATTGATAAGACTAAAATGTATTGCTTACTCTCATTATTTTAATAACCTAAACAGCTTAATGAATTTTCTTGTTGATTTAGTTTTTGGAATATAAAACTACTTATCTTGTAAGATTTCATGACTGCTGTAATACCTTGTCTGCTACTTCTTGAAACATATAAAATTAGAAGTTTCTTTTGTATATTTGGAACACGAAACTTCATTACAATTAGTTATTTTCTTTGTGAAAAGTTACTTTGTTACTTCACCTCTGTAATAAAACAAGCAGTAGTCCGTCAAGACAAACCATCTTCTCCTCCATTGTCTCAACGCTCCTCCTTCCAACCTGAAAAGCCAACCTTTTAGTGTAACTTGGGATTGACTGTCTCGTTGTATATTTGGTGGTCTGAAAGTAGATCAACTTGATGTACATATAAACTTTGCATAATTCATTAAAACTTACAGTCAGAAGAACTTACATACTTAAAATTATATTACACAAATTGTACAAATATATATATATATATACACACTATCCTCTGTCTCTACTGATATAACAAGAAGTTATTTTACAACATACTGGTTTTAAGCCTAAAAGCACATCAAGCATGTACAGAGATCAAACTGGTGTTCTATTTTAACAAATATTAAAGTTTAAGTTATGGTCAACCTTTTCTTTTACAAAAACAAACCTGCCAACAAAAAAGCCAGACATAAAAACAATTAATGAAATGACGAAACTTGGTAGTTAACTACTCAAGAAGCACACCCTAAAGTTAACAAATATACTATTTGAGCACAGGTGTTCAAACAGGTGGTAATGGTTTTTACACTTTTACAAACAGCAGAAATAAAAAGAGAAAACAACTTTGTTCTAGTTGCATGGAAGTCTTTTTTCTTATTGATTTATTAATATTAAACTTCTGATCAAAAGTAAGTTAGCCACACAAATCAAAATCAAAAAGTAACTTATAAATGAATGAAGCTATTTTTATTTGGCAAACTAATAAGTACATAATTTCACGAGTCAATACACAATAACTTAAACCAGGGATAGAAATAATGAAATAAAATTACTTTCCCTCAAGGGAAAGCTACCAGAATATGAGAATGTAAAATTTCAATCCCTGTAAACTTATAATGATTAGAATATATTAACTAATTAGATAGATACCCTGGTATTGTCAGTATTTTCAGTCATAATTACATTTTTTATTTCTTTTATATCTATAAAATATTACTTTTTTCCCTCTATAAACACAGTTTTATGGAATCAACATGTGAATAATTCTGGGAAGGTACGGGGTGCGTAATACATATTATTGGTTATACAATAAACACACAGAATTATTCACATGTTGATTCCATAAAACGAAGGTACGGGGTGCATAATACATTTTTAAGTAGGATCAAAAGATGACAAATCCTTATTATAAATAAGTCATCAGATGCTTTTTAAGTAGAATCAAAAGATGATAAATCCTTATTATAAACAAGTC
>NW_013671624.1:22864-39630 GCF_000517525.1 Limulus polyphemus
GGAGGATCAAAAGATAGACAAATCCTTATTATAAACAAGTCATCATGGTGCTTTTTTAAGTAGGATCAAAAGATAGACAAATCCTTATTATAAACAAGTCATCATGGTGCTTTTTTAAGTAGGATCAAAAGATAGACAAATCCTTATTATAAACAAGTCATCATGGTGCTTTCTTAAGTAGGATCAAAAGATGACAAATCCTTATTATAAACAAGTAATCAAGGTGCTTTTTAAGTAGGATCAAAAGATAGACAAATCCTTATTATAAACAAGTCATCATGATGCTTTTTAAGTAGGATCAAAAGATACACAAATCCTTATTATAAACAAGTCATCATGGTGCTTTCTTAAGTAGGATCAAAAGATAGACAAATCCTTATTATAAACAAGTCATCATGGTGCTTTCTAAGTCAGATCAAAAGATAGACAAATACTCATCAAAAACACACCAAAGCCTGAACACATATGGAAGGTAGACTTTCCCTATTCAGAGTTTTAATTAATGCTGAAGAAGAAAAGATTGTTTTTTTTGAAATACTAGAATCATTAGGTTTCTTCACTGGTGATTTTGAAAACTCTTAGTTCCATGATAATGGTATATAAACGTGGACAACAGAGAACAATTCTACAAATTATCATCTAGTCTGTACGAGATATACATAAATAAAAATTATTTTGATTATCCAGACTGAGCTTTCCTTAAACAGGTTAAACATGAAAAAAACATACATGGTTACAATACTCTAGTTGAGGTAGTTTTCTTTAAATAGTTCTGGTTTGCAACAATCAGTGTTTTAGATATTTTCCTAACTACATAACCACCAGTAATTATTAACTAATTATTTCTCACGTTTATTTACACGGACTTTCTTTTTATTTGTCGAAACTAGTGCATTATACAAAGAGACAATAATAGCTCTTATAAACAGAATTTTTTATCCTGTTTTATGTCATACAAAGGCCGTGCACAGGAAAGTAAATTTGAATGATATTTGGGGGAGTGGGAGAGCATGTTAAACATGCACATAAATATATATCTATATCTATACAAGCAAGTAAATCATATACAAAGACATCGTCACATTCACCCAAATGACATACTGGTATGTTTTATTTTTACTTCATTTATTTAGTTGAGTCATATTTTTTGTACATGTACTAAGCATTTTGCCAGCAAGTGTGCTTTAAAAAGTGTTTTTTTCAAACAAAAATATTCCTGTATTATCTTACCTGATATATCCGTAACTTCTTTTACTGTAGTGCTGTAAAATTGTAAACAGATTTTAATCAACGACATTTGAATATCTGAAAATTTACATCCACATTATTTTATTGGTAAACCACAGGTATTCTTTCATGAATCAATCATTTGATGAAGTTAACCCAATATGGTAAACACATGTACAATTTAAACTTAGTGTTTAAATATTGTTATCACTCAAAGAAAATCTTGAGTCACGTGTTGTTGTTTTTTTTATTTTATACCACTCATCATGCATTTAATCTCATTATAAAACTTGTATTGTTAAATAAATAATACATACATTCAAATAACAATGTCTTTTTGATTAAAAACTTGAAACATTTTAAACTTTACAATACTACTTTGTCCTGTATCCTCAAACAACATTTGTTCAAAAAGTTTTACATGTTGCTTACACAGCGAGTGTTTTACATGTTGCTTGCATAGTGAGTGTTTTACATGTTGCTTGCATAGTGAGTGTTTTACATGTTGCTCGCATAGCGAGTGTTTTACATGTTGCTCGCATAGCGAGTGTTTTACATGTTGCTCGCATAGCGAGTGTTTTACATGTTGCTTACACAGTGAGTGTTTTTCATGTTGCTTTTGCAGTTTATAATTTCACGCCCATATATTTCTATAGTGTACTTTCTGTACAAATCACAAGTGTTTTCAAGGTTTCTTTTCTGACTTTTCTTTTACGTACACACACCGGCATATCAAAATACAACACTAGTTGTCAAGAATATACATAAAGTCAAACCTGTCAAGAAGAAGGGTTGGATAATATTGTAAAGATGAAAACTTGGTTGAAAAGAAAATGTCTGTTTTATCTGATTTTAATTTGTCACCACTGTTAACAATGTTGTTCACATATATTTATGAAACAAAAATTATGATAATAATATATAAAACTACACAGACAAATGTTACTGAAGTTTAGTAATAATTTTCCTTACTTAACATGAACTGTGATTTAATAGTTTTCATAAAGAAAACAATAGCAGTTGTTCGAGTTTACCACAGTTTGTAAACTATTTAATATTTATGTACTATATATTTCTTAAACTAGAAGTTTCATACTAATGTTTATTTTATAACATTGAAATACTTCTGATTGTGCAACAATAATCATTAAATGTTTGGTTAAGTTTTTTTATGAATAAGAATTCTGTTTACCATATCAAAAATAAATATCATTATTTTGATATTAATCCAATTAAAGATGATTTACAATTTCTTGTTTTTCCACATCAATGTAGCTGTAGCACTAATTTATTCTATTCCTTCTTATTTGCTAATGTTAAAAAAAACATTTCACTTTAATAATTGTTGAACAATTCATATACGAAGTTAAATCTTTCACTGTTGATTTCATTAATGATATGAATGTTTTTAAATTTTTACAACTGAAAGAGCACAGTGTTTTAAAGTAAGGTAACTTATGTGATAATAACCAGTGAATAACAAGAGATTACACCAATGAACAGAGTTGTTTAAACATTTGTTTAACAACAAGTAAATGCTTAGAATGGTCTATTCTTTCATATGTGGTGTGTTTGTGTTCAAATGTTTAAACAACTCTGTTCAACTATGTATCAGCTGCCTAGTGTTGGCTAAAAATACGAAGAATTAAATTTTGAAGTAATGCTACAAGTTCTTCAAATACCTATAGAATGATAGGTTTCTTTTTTTGTGAGTGTAAAACCTTTAAAAACACAATTTCGAAGAGATTACATCATTAAAGCAGGTTTCAGACTTTTTAAAGAACTGAAAGTAAGTATAACTTTTACTTCTTATTTACAAAAACATAAATACAAACTAAATTACCACAAAAGCATTAACAAAAATACTGTTAACTATTGTCAAGTGTTAGTCACTTCCAATTTACATTTCTATACTCCTATAAAAAGGCCAATGTATTTTAAGTTTTTGAAGGCACAATCTGTTGTATAAGTAACTGCTTTTGGGTAAGTTTTTGAACATATAAATAACAGACTTTAGTTTTGTTTACATGAGTACTATTAATACTTTCAAAATGAAAGTTACAAGAAACACTTCTGCAAAATAAATATATAAAAAAATAAAAAATGTATGAGTACACACATGTACCTTTCTATCACTTGCTGCAGGAGAGTCTGAATTCACAGACATGGTTTGGGGACTTGTTTGAATGGACCTGAAAGAAAACAAGAAACAGTCATATATATGACTAAAATTTCTAATCAATTATCTTCATATCTAAACTTTGAAAACATCAAATATTATTTCATTTTAAATAAGTTTCTTGTCAAACCTGGATTAATTTATTTAATATCATGTGAAAACATGTACTGCAAAAGTGTCTTGATAATTTGTATGGGTTTTTTCAACCTCATATAAAGGAATTAATGGTATGTGTATCTGGTCTAATACTGGAAATAAGTAAACAAGTTTAAAACTTTAAAGAAAAATGTAATGAATTATGACCTTCACTGCCTAGTCTCAAATATGTCTAACGTAATTCCTCACCAGACCATATAAATGTAAATATTCCTTATTAAAATTCCTTTTGAGTTACCGCACCACAAAAACACTTCTTACTGTTAATACTATTGTATTACTATTAGTAACGTTATTTACAAAGTAACATCGTATTCCAACTATTCGAAATCGAATGTATTATCACTGTGAATAACATAGTACCAAATAGTAATAATATTAGTAATAGTAGTATAGGCCAAAAGTAGACTAAAACTTAACTACTGACTTGTTCATATTCTCAGTTCATAATCATACTACAGAACGCCGGGCCGAATGGTCAACTGTATGAACTACAAGTGTAACGCTAACGGCTATTTGCGCAGTACGCCTTCGTTCAGACAAATATACTATTAATGGTTGGAGACGGCTTGAATGGGTAGTGAAGAAAAACTTTAATATTAGTTTAACATAACAGCAAACGTACAACGTTTCTAGAAGGTTTTGTCATCATCAGGTACTACTAGGTAATACTATTAACATTACTAAGTATTGGTACTCACGTTAGAAGGTAATACTAATACAAAAATAATAGATAAAAAAAATCAAATTTTCGATTTATGTAAACAAACTCTAAGATGTTCATTTTCGTAAACAGTTTCTTTAAATCCATGAGGTATTACCAAATTCCTCAGCTTCAGTCTGACGTTAAATTCGCTCATATTTTTTCAAGATCGGAACATAAACTAATAAAGCACCAGCTTCGCGATACAAATTAAGTTCAATTTTATATAATCAGAGTAATCGCCCTCTGGTGGCCTCTACTGGACTCAACTAAATAATTAACATTTTCAAGTAGACAGGCAATTACACATTACATTCAATTCTTAATTCTATTTAGTCGTAAGCCTTTCAGCTTTTCCAAAGTATTGTTTGTTGATTATGGAGTGAACTTGACAAAAATTTTCTAGTTAAATAGATTTGGCTGAATGCTTAAATTAGAAGCTTCGAAGCCAACAGTAAAAGTTTAATACTGTTTGAACAATACTACACGTCAGAACACTAACTAATTAAAACAAATATAAAGAGAGGTTAGTATGAAGCATTTACTAAATACATTTAATCAAAAACTTTATTTGTTTACTCTTATTACCAATACAGAAAGCATTCAACCCGATATGAAAATATTTATATCAAGCTGTCATTAAATTCAATTACACGTACGTACGTATGCAGGATTATTTTATAAGGGTCTTACCTTTGAAAAATTTCCAAGAATGAAATATAACAAGTAAATGAGCCAATTTGAAAGAAATATTCAGAATGTTTCATTAAGTGCAATTTAGGAATACTTTTCACATTGTTTCCATTCAATAAAAATAAATTTAATTAATACGTTGAGTTATTAATAAGTCTGTTTGTTAAGCTCAGAGCTACACAATAAGGTATATATCTCTACCCATCGCTGATATTAAAATCCGGTTTGTAGCATTATAAGCCATTCAGACTTACAGCTGAGCCGTGGGGGGTGGGGGAATAAGAGCTCTCTGAACTGTTTACAACTCAGGATGGAATGATCTATTCAAAATTAACGTATCGAGCTGCCCAACTAAGCAACCCATTTATATGTGTATGAACGACATTCTTATATGGTAGTTTTAATTATTAATTTGTAAACATAACCATAATACATTGTGTATTAAACCAACTGGATTAATGAATTTAATAAGGTATTTGTAAAACTTGTGATTTAGAAAAAATGGCAACCACCTAAGCATCTAATGTATCGAATATTCATAAACACAATTGTTTCAGCACCCAAGAATTTCGATTAACTTTCAATTATTTAATAGTAAATTACAGCCTATCATAACTTTTTTGTCAAAAAGGTTGATTTAATTCTTACCTATATACGTACATTAAGAAATCTCTGCCTCGTTTCTCAAATGTCTCCATAGGAGAGTTAAGTATAACAGGATTTACGGTAACATCATCAACAAAATATGTAAACAAAACATCTAAACGAAAGTGTAATAATGAAATTAGAGACAACAATCAGGGTATCATAAGACTGCAAAACACAAGGACTTATTTTGATAATTTTATCTCATTTTCTTATATTCCTCGGTTATACTTAACGCGCTTTCTGTACAGACTGATAAAAAACTGGGCACACCAACAATACCGGTACACTATACCATATTTATTAAAGTGACGTCACTAATCTTGATGTTAATCAAATAAATTATTAAAAATACACGTTAAACATAAAATTGCAAAATACTGTACATAGTAATGGATAAAACATTCGCTATGTATACATCAAGATGGTTAAGTATGATTTAGAAATTATTGTCATTACGTTTGTTATATATATTAATGGTAAGATTACGATTTTTAGACCGGCATGAACAGATGGTTAGGGTTCGAATTCCCACCCTATCAGCCGTGAGGGTGTTATATGTGACCGTCAATCCAACGTGACAATCAATACCAAATCGTTGGTAAAAGAATAGACCAAGAGTGTCGGTAGGTGGTGATGACTTCCCTCTAGTCTTTCATTGCTAAATTAGAGACGTAAGGACGCGGCTAGCGCAGATAGCCCCCGTGTAGCTTTGAGGGAAATTCAAAACAATCAATCAAATTTTCGAGTTTAAATAAAATACCTCAAAATTAAAAAGAATTAGATGAAAGTTGGATGCAGTTTTTCAACCTAAAGTTAATTTAGATTAATTTACTTAAGCAAGCATCCTACCTCCTCAGTAGCAGTGATAAGTCTGAAAGCTTATAACGCTAAAAGCCGGGTTTCGATATCCCATTGTGTAGCTTCACGCTTAACAACAAACAAACATGCTAACTAACTAACACAATTTACCAGAGCCTGTAATAAATCTGAACTTAAGTAAGTTTAAGGAACTTTAGAATTCCATAAGTATGAGGTAAATTAAATGATTTTTAGTGAAATTTTCAAGTTACTATTTTGTAATTAAACATTTTGATAATATTGGCTACAATTATCAATCTAAAACTATATTATATGTAAGTGGTTTCTGGCATCAGAATTCATGTATAAAACGTATATAGGGCTTTATTTATATTTTGTCTATTAATGTTGTCTTCTCTGCTGAGGATTTTAACCTGAGAAGAATCAAAAGAATGATTGTTCCTAGACATGTGTTAAAAACATGAGATGGAGATTTTATATGTTCACGAATGTTGTTTGTTTGTCTTACCAATATAACAGCTTTTTGTTTGTCTTACCAATATAACAGTTTTTTCAATGCGTACATACTGTTGCATATACATTTCCAGAAGTATCATTATCTGCATACTTTTTGGATAGCAGTTGACCTAGCTTTTTTCCAAAAACCCTCTTGAAGTAATGATGATAAAATTATACACGACCCTAGAGTAAATTTACACGAGGAAACAAGTAAACCTGCCTTACATAAATTTTCGATTCATGTTAACAAACTCTGAAACATACACTTTCGTAAACAATTTCTTTAAATTTATGAGGTATTACTCAAATTTCTCACCTTCAGTCTGATATATACTGACATGAAATTCATTCATATTTTTCCAAGATCCAGATTCGCGATAGAATTTAAGTACAATGTTACACAGTCAGAGTAGCGGACTCTACTGGACTTAATTAAATATTTTACCCTCTTCTGAAGCAACTTAGAGTTAATAACAAAGAATATGTATCATAATTCTTTATACTAATATGAGTCTAAAAAGTTAGGGTTAAATTATGTCTGTCCTTAGAATTAATAGAAATATGGGTTGTTGAAGAAAAAATTACATATCCAATTACTAGAAGGTAAATGATTTTTTATTTGTAGACAAATTTTAAACCTTGACGTTCTATTTATACTCTTCTATTTTGTTGTAATAAATTTTTCTTTGTAGCAGGTGTTTAAAATTGTTTTTTTGTACCTTCCGTTCCTGATGGGTCAGTGGTAAGTTCCGGACTTATAACACTAAAATTCTATAAGTGTGATTCCCCGGAATGAACAGAGGGCAAATAGTCCTTTGTGATAAAACACAACAACCTTCAACTTAAAATTGTTTTAAGTTAAAATATTCTGTTTTATATTATATAGGAAAGTTTTATATTGTATATTACAGAAACCGGGTTTCGCCCTTTGTGTAGCTTTGTGCTCAACTACAAACAAACAAACAAATTAGGCTACAAATAATTTGCATTGGAGAAAGATTGCCTCAAGCAATACATGTACGTTAATCAGCTATTCTTGAAATGCAGGAAAACTGGTCTAAACCGGGGAATTATGTCGAGAAAAAAAAGAAGGACAAAATGCCTTTCCTCCCGCAGAAACTACACGAACGAAATCTACAGGTAGAAACAGTAAACTATATGGTAGAGGTTCTTAAAACTGTCTGTTTCGTGCTTTATGTGTTAATTTATCTTATACCCTTTGTTCTAAATTTCTTTTGTTTGTTTCATACTTTATGTTATAATGTTTGATTTATACATTATGTCTTAAAGTTTTTGTTTAGTTCATACTTCATGTTCTAAATGTTTAATTTATAATTATGTCTTAAAGTTTTTGTTTAGTTCGTACTTCATGTTCTAAATGTTTAGTTTATACATTATGCCTTAAAGTTTTGTTTGTTTCATACTTCATGTTCTAAATGTTTAATTTATTCTGTTATGTCTCCGTTCGTTGGTTAATTTGACGTAAAAATTCTTTCCGAAGAAACTTTATCAATAGAAATCCTTTCTTAAATAAAACTGGTTTATTCTTTCTGAATATAACTTTGCGATACACTTAATTTCAACAGTCGCGCTATAACAAACGCTATAATTCTCAACGAACGTCTCACGTGCTCGACTCAACAATACTCCGTTCAATTACACACATTGTTGCCGTCAATTTGTGACCGTCTTATATATATACAAGACTACACTATATCTAGAAGGATCCCGAGATTTAAGGAAAGGACGTGAATGTTCGAGAACGACGTGGCGTGATACTAGTCACGTGACCTCTGCTGAAGCAACAATACATTATGCTTTAAAGTTTTGTTTAGTTCATACTTTATGTTCTAAATGTTTAATTTATACTTTATGTTTTAAGTTTTTGTTTAGTTAATACTTTATGTAATAAATTTTGTTTAATTTACATTCTATGTTCTAAATTTATTTTATTTATTTCATAATTTTGATTCGAAATTCCTTTTGTTTTATTCAAATTTGTTCGTTAAACAATCACAAATGTGTACATCTATGTCTAACAGAAAAAGCACAAAAAAAGCATTTTTTCTGTAGAACTGGAAAAGTCTAGAAATTAAGGTTAATTTGTATATTATGAAATTCCAGTCATGTTAACCATAAATATTGTTATGAGCTAAAAAAACAAAACATAAACCTACACTGAATCTACAAAAAGTGTATTAGTAAACATCAGAACGTTACACCAACGGATTTGTTTTCCTTAAGTTGTAATGGTGGAAACACCAATGGATTACCTAGAAACGGGACCCCGCTCTGTGGCACAGCGGCAAGTCTGAAGATTTATAACGCTAAACACCGGGTTTCGATACCTGTGGTGAGCACAGCACGGATAGCCCATTGTGTATCTTTGCGCTGAACAACAAACAAATGAACAGAAACTGGGCAAGTGTGGTTAGCATGCCGGACTATATGATCTTTGTTCACGCCCCTTTACCGCCTCCACAAAATGGTGCTCTTCACTTTAAGGCCGTGGGTGAGTTATAAAGGAAAAAGGTCCAATTCCATTACTCGGCAAGAGTATCCCAAAGGTTGGCGGTGGGTGGTACTGACTAGCTGCCTTCCCTCTAGTCTATCCTTTCAAAATTAAGGACGGCTAACTTTGCACTAATAACCGAAAACAAAACAACCTAGAAACGCATATTAAACGCACAAAGATATAGTTCGGTACAAACGAGGTATCACACAGTGAAGAAAAATGAGTTAAAGATACCATTATCACGGAGTTTCTGCAGTCTGTCATTCGGGAGAACCAAACCCCAGATTTTAACATTGCAAGTCTGAAAACTTACCACTGACCCACTGGAGAGGACCAACATGAATGAAACGCACAAAAAGAAAATTTTTACTTTTTCCAACTTGTGTACACGTCACGTTTTATGTGACGTTTAAAAAGCCAATAAATCAACATCTCAATTTCAGGAAGAAAAAAAAAATGTTATCTTAACAGTCGTTCCGCAAGATGTTGAGGGAAGAAATCACTCCCTCTTCATCCTCAAGGTGCAGAAAGATTTTATATATTTAAGTCTTACATAGTTATAGACAAATTTAAAAGTACAGCAATGTGCTAACAGTTGTAGACACATTCAAAGTGTCCAATAACAACGACGCAGCCACGTTACAATAAGTTGGTCTTTGTGTTTACGGCAAAGTTAATAAGGCTACCTGCCGCCGTCACTGATTTTAAACTACTGGCCAGAGGGAAAGGCAGACATAATAAGAAGCATTATAAGACCCACCATCAAAGATAAGGGATTCACTGTTACTCTTATGAAGCACTCTCAGCTTAAAGAGTGGGAATATTTTATGGCATTGCAAGGATTCGAACCTGGTTCGTCTGTTCAGATGGCGTTCTGACTTCTTTTTTTTAATCAAGGAGTATCAGTTGGGTTGCCTCCTCCACCTATATATCCGAAATTTAGAGCTCTACCACAGGGCCGCGCCCATAACATTATTATACGCTCTTCTTAGTGGGAAAGTAATTATTATTAATTAAATTAAAGTAATTAAGTAATTATTAGTAGTCTTATATTAGTGTTTCACCATTTTCTTCTAACTATATAGGTGAAAAAAATGTAAGAAATAACAAATATTTAATTTTGAATTTGAATTCCATGTGCCATAATTATAATTATCAGCTGAAATAAGAATCATGGCCCTCCTGCCATTTTTCATTGAATTCAAGTACAAGATTAAATACTTTTCTGTTTCCATTTTTTCCCACTTATTTATCTAAAACGTATTTTTGCGTCAGCGAGGTCACGTGACTAGTATCACGCCACCTCTTTCTAGAAATATCCTGTTCCTTCAAGAATGCCCTAGCATTTACTAGATATGTGTTAGTCTTGTATATATATAAGACGTTCACAACGTGACGGTACAACAGTGCAATGAGTAATTGAATGTATGTGGATAAAATATTGTTGGCCACGTGAGACGTGAGCGTTTGTTATAGAGCGACTGTTGAAATTAAGTGTATCGGAAAGAATAAACCAGTTTTATCTAAGAAAGGACTTGTGTCGCTAAAGTTTCATCGGAACGAATTTACGGGAAATTAACAAACGGTTGGAGGCGTAACAGTATAAATCATTTAGGGGTTTGTTTGGGTAAGGACCGCATTCGCAAACCCATTAATATAATAGATTACTGATTAGTTGTGTAATAATTGTGAAATAATAACCTTCAAACGTTGTATGACGTAAGGTAAAAATGTATGCTATATTACATTAAATATTAGATAGCTTCATTCTGCTACAAATAAATAATAATTGTCGCATTATTAAGTTTTAAAAGGCCCGGTGGTTAAGGCGCTCGACTCGCCATCTGATGGTCGCGGGTTCGAATCCTCGTCACACCAAATATGCTCGCCCTTTCAGCTGTGGGGGCGTTACAAAGTTACCATCAATCCCACTATTCGTTGGTAAAAGAGTAGTCCAAAAGTTGGCGGTGATGACTAGCTGCCTTCCCTCTAGTCTTACACTGCTAAATTAGGGACGGCTAGCGCAGATAGCCCTCGTGTAGCTTTGCGCGAAATTTAAAAACAAACAAACAAGTTTTAAAAAATATCTTTATTAATCAGCTACATTTACCGTATATGGAGTATGGATAGTGCGTTGTAAGTGAGGCAAGTTAGCTATATTCTGCTTGGTAATATGCTAAATCAAATGTGAGAACACAAGACCGGATGATATTTAGTAGGTGCTATGCCCACCATTAGAAATCGTATGTGTATATTTATAGATACATACAAACAAACATATTATAACCTCATCTAGTTTCGCACATTGAGCACACACCATTGCTTAGGTCAGGTAAATTCCAAAAAGGCTCTTGACCTTGTTACTCGCTTCGTGTACGACCCCTTTGCAAAGACGCTAAAATATTCAAGATTAAGAAAATTATGTTTTATCACTACGTGATGCATTCTACGCTAATTTTTATATCCATGATACATCAAGTTAAACATAATATATCTCATAGTATATAAACCCCCCTAAGCTGTTACTACAACTCCGTTTTCGGTGATTCTAACAACAGATCCATAAAATCCATCTGAAGTTTAAAACTGGTACGTGCACTGAGCGCGATGGCTCGTGACGAAACCTAGTAGTACCTCACCTCAACGGTTACCCATGACCACGAACTCTCACGCGAAATGTTGTCTTGGTTGCCACCTAACGGTACATTATTCTAACAGAAAAGTTACGTACTAAATTAACGTGAATAATTCAGCGCCCTCTGTCTGTCTCTAGGATCGGATGCAGCTATCGGAGACTGTCGGAATGTAACGACTGGCTTATTCGGGTTAGTTCTAAATGTGAAGATTGAATAGTTAACATTGAAAAAAAATAGGGTTTAATAAATTCGAAACATCTGTCGGGTTATCTAAACAGGATTACTTACACGTGCACCAAAGTTATAAATATTTTATACGGTGCACGTTCAATAAGCATAAACATGTTCTTTCCTGTTGCCATTTTATTGCAGGTGTTACATTAATAACAAAAAGGTGTCTACAACTCTTCTTTTAACTAAATATTAATGACAAAAAACCTCTAATTTGTGAATTTTATAGACCCCTGTTTTCTAGAAGTTATTCAAGAAACTATTTAGCAATATTAGATGTGTCCTTTTTATACATTTTGGCACGTTCAAATACGCTTTGATATAAATTAATTAAACCAAGTCATAATGACCTAATTAAAGAGTTTATTTACGAGGATATAACGATTTTAATACACATACATTGAGCAAGTTAATGAAGGGTGCTGGTCTGTTTCGGTAGTGCGTGTTATAGATGAGCTAGAAGCAGACGACTTGGTCGAAAGCTATTATTAATGCATTGTTCTTTCTTAGCTTTCCTTCATTCTTTTTATACAAAAAAAAACTGATGAATTGTGAAATACATAAAACGATAAAACGATAAAAGGACATCAAAACTCTCTCAAACTGGTACAAACGGTAAAAGATATTAATAACAAATGCTTTGTTGAAGAAAAACAAACACATTTTTATCGGTGAAGTTGCAAGTTTCCTCATGAAACTCTTATGAAGTGTGAAGGTTATAAGAAAATATGAAATTATACAACAAATGGAATAAAACTGTATGAAACGATTGGCTTATATCGACAAACAGACAATGAGAAAAAATGGTTAAGTTTGGCATACGTGAAAAAATTAACTATACCGTTTTATCAAACATAACTCTTCATATACAGCTGTAAGTGGAAAGTGGGCCATGTTTACAAATTATTTATGCGGGAAGGAAATTCCTCTTTGCTAAACTCGTGTTAGTTGCAACATGACACACCATGTCTCTATATCATGCCCCGAATTATTCTATACTTTATGCGCAGATTCACATTATTACTTAAACCCCATTAACAATATTATAAACACGTAAACTCGCTTTTTTTCTCTTGGGGTGAATTCTAGTAGTGCCATCTGGTGATAGCTTTATAAATTATATATCAAACTTCAACAATAATGATACATCTGTAACTTAAATGCATGATGACAAACATAAAGTAAGTTTAACATTAAATGTCATCAATAACATCAGCGAGGGTAAAATATATGATGAAAACTAGGCTTATAATCGAAACATAAACATCAGCGAGGGTAAAATATATGATGAAAACTAGGCTTATAATCGAAACATAAACATCAGCGAGGGTAAAATATATGATGAAAACTAGGCTTATAATCGAAACATAAACATCAGCGAGGGTAAAATATATGATGAAAACTAGGCTTATAATCGAAACATAATCGCAGATTGTTCTTTTATTTTCCTTTTTAATCTGTACTTTTCAGTAAATTAGGAGTTTGGCATTGCCTGGTGGGTAGGCCAATCGACTGTAGATCGCGGGTTCGAATCCCATCCCAGAACATGCTCGCTCTTTCAATCTTGAGGGAATTATAATTTAACGGTCAATCCCACTATTAGAAGGTTAAAGAGTAGCCCAAAAGTTGGCGGTGGGTGGTGTTGACTAACTGCCTTCTAAATTAGGGACGTCTAGCGCATTTCGTCCTCGTGTAACTTTGTGTGAAATTCAACAAATAAACACTCACTGAATTATCTCTGTGTCACTTTTACGGAGATATATTTTTCTATAACAATATTTTAATTGAAGAAAGGAAACTGTACTTGTGTTTTGCAAGCTACATATCTAAATAAAGAATTAAAATTTTCTAAACATTGACACGCGATTTTTAAGGTGTTTTTTTACATTTACACATATTGCAGGACAAAGTATGGATCATTATTTGTAGTGTTCACACTCATGAAAATTAAATTAAATATTCGGGATGCATCACGTATTCTGAAGAACAAAAACTTTGAAATAAACGAAGATTAACAGAAATAAAAAAATCCTGAAAAAAGTCTGATGCACGTAAATAGTTCTTTTATGTTAAGGCAAAGGCTACACAATGGGTTATGTGTACCTTGTACATTTGTTGGGATTGAACCCCGAAATTTAGCATTTACAGCTGAAGCAACGGGCGTCCCCCGCCCCTCCTGGTGGATCAGCGGTAAGTCCCACGGGTTATAACACTAAGAGTTGTTGTTTTCTAAAAACAAACTTTCGATCAAATTGTCTTCGTTATGTCCGAAATATTAAATAAAAATATTACTTGACATTTAAGTAATTTGAAAAACAAAACAAAAAACTTTCGATCCCTCTATACATGAGTTGGAACGTCATTATGCGACGGTCAATCCCACTATTCGTTGGTAAAAAGAGTTGGCGGTGGATGGTGTTGATTAGCTTCCTTTTCCCCTAGTTTATCACTGCTAAATTAGGGGCGGCTAGCGCAGATAAGCCTTGTGTAGCTTTGCGCGAAATATAAAACAAATCAAACCTAACTTTAGGCATGAAAACAAGTAGAAGTCAGTCTGAAATAACACATACAAGTCATTATCTTTCAAAAATAAAAAAAAACTTAAATTTTAGTAAATACTGAGTTTTCAGCCTCCACTTTACTTACCAAAAGGAAGAAATCCCTTACTTACTCTCTCTTACTTACCAGCATGATAGTTTCTATGGTTTTAAATTCACCGTATTACGTGGAACAAATCCCTAAACTACTTTGTTCTTACCCATTATTATTATTTTACAAGCGTATAACCCATCAAAAATTATGGCGCAAGCACAACCACCCCCATGCAATAGTACACCCCAACCTCACATTTCATGGCTAACTGAAATAAATGGCCAGGTGGTTACGGCACTCGACTCGCAATCTGAGGGTCGCGGGTTCGAATCCCCGTCCCACCAAACATGCTCGCTCTTTCAGCCGTGGGGGCGTTATAATGTGACGACCAATCCCACTATTCGTTGGTAAAAGAGTAACCCAAGAGTTGGCGGTGGGTGGTGATGACTAGCTGCCTTCCCTCTAGTCTTACACTGCTAAATTAGGGACGGCTAGCGCAGATAGCCCTCGTGTAGCTTTGCGCGATATTCAAGAACAAATAAACAAATTGAAATAAATAAATTTTGCGAAATCAAGCTTGACCAACAGAGTCAAAAAAATGCAGCTGAGCCAATCAAAATTAAGATAATTCATGAAATGAATTCATGGCGTGTTCGTAAAATAATTACTGGTAAAAATATATTAGATTAACAACTTCTAATATGTAGAAAAGCCAGTGCGTTTTGGTAGCACTGCGTTCCAACAATGGCTTTTATGTCATGTCGCTTAGCAACAACAAGTTTTACCTAATATTGTTGTTAGTCTATGTACTGAATGCATACAATGAAATGTATGAACAACAAAACTGGAAAAATAGTTGTTGATTTCTTAATTTAGAGTCACCTTTGGTTAAAGATGTTTGTTTTTTATTTACAGATTTGGTAATATAACAACAAACAGCTTAATTCAGAAACGATTTAAGTCTAAAATTGAATATTTGATGTTTTTACTTTCATGAAAAATTCTATGTTCTTGGCTAGGTGGTCCCACACTACGTCTTTACTTTAGGCTTATTATACCAACACTCACTACACTTATTAGGTTTAACGGCAATCCCCGTCACTAAACTCGTAATGGGCAGACAGTAATCGAATTATTCTATCTGGATAAATGGATTTTGGCTTTTATGAATCCTCCTATTTCGAGAAATCAAGCGTGATGTGACACACACACTCTGGCTTTTATGTAGGTTAGATCATTATAATTTTATCAACTTTAATATTGTGCCTTAGTTATAAAGAAACAGACCCCTTTTGGACAATAAACAAACTTCAATTCCATTAACAGCGAAGCCATCATCCTTAGCACAACCGTCACGTGCTCATACGTACTGAACGACCAGTTGTACTGTTTCTCAGTGTGAGGATGAGTACCATACCGTTCTATACCGTACAGATCAGTCAAATGTCATCTTGTAAAATCAGATCTGACCAGGATACACTGGGGTGGCTAAATACGCTTCAGCAGGCCGTGGCTGTTTGTTCAGATCTTCTAGTTAGTTCGATACGGTGTTTAAACTGGATGATTCCATTCTAAGTATGTCTACCTTATAGTATGCTTATAAGTTATTGAATAACTTTATCAATTAAATAGAATGAGAACTACATAAGATAAACAACTGTAGTTTGGGTATAATGGGGGGCTAACACTCCACGTTGTAGTTTGGGTATAATGGGGGGCTAACACTCCAAGTTGTAGTTTGGGTATAATGGGGGGGGCTAACACTCCAAGTTGTAGTTTGGGTATAATGGGGGCTAACACTCCACGTTGTAGTTTGGGTATAATGGGGGGCTAACACTCCAAGTTGTAGTTTGGGTATAATGGGGGGCT